>NC_034187.2:63084308-63136808 GCF_002021735.2 Oncorhynchus kisutch | reverse complement strand
TAACCAGGGATAAAAATAAAAGATAATGTAAAACAAGTTGGTGTAATGTGCTTTGCGGCTGCCCGAAAGACAAGTGACATTTTATCTCCTCAAAAAATGTAATGTTGTCTTCGGCTCTTGTGTTCCATTTGTACATGTGCATTTACAGGCCACAACAAAAAAGAAACCAAGCCAAGCATCATTCTTCTCCTTAAATTCCCTTTCCCCTCTGTGTATCACTCACTCAATTGCGTTCCGACTGCCTCCTCTACACACGCTAAGGGAGCACACAAACTCCTGTTAGGCCTACAGAAATAAATGCCTATAAAAACGTATCTAAATGATGGGATACACAAGCTACATTCCCGTGACAAATAATGCCAGTTTTATCACATTCAGAATGGACTGGTTGATTGATGTAGCAAAATATTCATAATTGCATAACGTCTATTTTCCGATTAGGCTATTTTGCAAACTGCTAGTGCCGTTTCGGATTGGTTAGCCTAGGCTATAACCCCCTTAATCACATTTTTATATTGAAACAATGTTGCAAATGTCAGAGAGACAAACAGAAAGCTTTATACAAATCTCTTCTGTTGAAAACGAAACGTTAGCCTAAAAGAAATGTGAGATAATGTCTAGAGGCTTTTATAGTTGATAAAGTGCCTGGCTGGGCTGGTGAGACAGTGGATTGCGCAGTCAGATGGAACAGAGAAAATAGGCATTTTAACATCATAGATTTAGCAGGTGGTAATTTGTGGAATAGACACTAGCTGGAATGAGGTTTTAACCAATCAGCATTCAGGATTAGACCCACCCATTGTATAATCTGTTATATTACATCATGTTTTTAATCTTAACATAGGTGTGTCTTGACTGTGATAAGGGCTCTGGAAATAAGAGAGTCTTGTCTGCTAAATTAACAAAACAAGGCTATGACATTGCACATCCATAGGCACCTACAAGCAAACGCCACTGCTGAGGTTACTGCCTTTAAAAAAAAAAAATGGGAATATTTAAAACGTACAATACACTTGCAGTGAAGCCGCTCAACAACCACATGACATTAGTCACCTAACAGCCTCCCATCCAGAGCGACACGCAGAAGCAACCAGGATCAACGCCCTGCTCAACGCCCTTCCCCAAGAGCTTCCCCTCAAACATCCAAGACCCCCCTACCCCACAGCCCCACCCCCAGAAGAAAATAATTAAATAATTCCATTAACCACCCCCAAGACCTCCCACCCCTCCCAATGCACCAACAATCAACAAAATTAACAAAAGAGAAAAAAGAGAAAGACAAATTAAAACAGAAAACAACAATGCAAAATCATAACAGCAAGGACAACTGAATATGTTGAATGCATGTTTGTGCGTCTAGGTCATCAGGCTGCTGATTATCCCACACACCTGTCACCATCATCTGTCACCATCATATTGACTCTGTTTTTATGTCTGTTCGTTTGTGTTATTTTATTTATTAAAACACTCACTCCCTGAACTTGCTTCCCGACTCTCAGCGCACCCGTTACAGTATGGCACTATTTAGATGTGTGTGTGTGTGTCCGTCTATGTGTGCATCTATGTGTGTACAAACACCTTCACGGATTCAGCCTCAGGAAAACTGGCATTATCTGTAACAACACTGCCCCTCAGTGTCATTCAAACTTACTTATGTTTTATTTTGACTTATTTTTTAATATCTTTGACCATCATTCTATCCCCCACCCAGCAACTCCACTCCCACTTCTCTCCAACTCCGCATCCCAACCCTCAGCTTTCCTCAGCCCATTCCACCTATCTCTGCTGGCCCCCTTCTTCAAATTTCTATGCACCTTATATCTTTCAACTATGCTGTGATGTTTAACATACAATTTCAATCTATCTAATCGAATAGAATCCACAGATTACGAGTTGAAGTAACATACTTTTATTAAGAGTATTAGTATATTAGTAATTGACTGACCCGGTATCTCCAGATCTCGCAACAGTACTATTTCTAGGGTCAATTTTAAATCAGTGTGATGCATTTTCAGCCATTCCTGTACCTGAGACCGGTTTATTGCCTTTTTGAGTGTTCCATGATAGAATATAAAAAGTTAATATTACGGTTTCAATAAATGAAACTTAAATGGCACTTGTTTATTGACTGAATATATATGGGGCAAATTAGCAATTAGGAGTTGTCATCTGTAAAGGTTATGATAAATTAGGCATTATTGAGCATTGTTGGAATAGATTTCCAGTGCGGGCCTTGAATTTAAAAAATATACAGTACCAGTCAAAGGTTTGGACACACCTACTTATTCTAGGGTTTTTCATTATTTGTACTATTTTCTATATTGTAGAATAATAGTGAAGACATCAACACTATGAAATAACACATAGAATCACGTGGTAACCAAAAAAGTGCTAAACAAATCAAAATATATTTTATCTTTGAGATTCTTCAAAGTTCACCCTTTGCCTTAATGACAGCTTTTCATACACTTTGCATTCTCTCAACCAGCTTCATGAGGTAGTCACCTGGAATGCATTTTAATTAACAGGTGTGCCTTGTTAAAAGTTCATTTGTGGAATTTCTTTCCTTCTTAATGCATTTGAGCCAATCAGTTGTGTTGTGACATGGTAGGGGTGGTATACAGAAGATAGCCCTATTTGGTAAAAGACCAAGTCCATATTATGGCAGAAACTGTTCAAATAAGCAAAGAGAAACAAAAGTCCATCAATACTTCAAGACGTAATGGTCAGTCAATGTAGAACATTTCAAGAACTTTTAACGTTTCTTCCTGTGCATTGGCAAACACCATCAAGCATTATGATGAAACTGACTCTCATGAGGACCGCCACAGGAAAGGAAGACCCAGAGTTACCTCTGCTGCAGAGTATAAGTTCATTAGAGTTAACCAGCCTCAGAAATTGCAGGCCAAATAAATGCTTCACAGAGTTCAAGTAACAGACACATCTCAACATCAACTGTTCAGAGGAGACCATGTGAAGCAGGCCTTATTGGTCGAATTGCTGCAAAGAAACCACTACTAAAGGACACCAATAAGAAGAATAGACTTGCTTGGGCCAAGAGACATGAGCAATGTACATTAGACTGGGGGAAATCTGTCCTGTAGTCTGATGAGTCCAAATTTGAGATTTTTGGTTCCAACTGCCGTGTCTTTGTGAGACGCAGAGTGTGTGAAGGATGGTCTCCGCATGTGTGGTTCCCACCAAGAAGCATGGAGTAGGAGGTGTGCTTTGCTGGTGACACTGTCTGTGATTTATTTAAAATTCAAGGCATACTTAACCAGCATGGCTACCACAGCATTCTGTAGCGATACGGAATTCCCATCTGGTTTGCGCTTTGTAGGACTATAATTTGTTTTTCAACATGACCCAACACCCCTCCAGGCTGTGTAAGGGCTATTCAATCAAGAAGGAGAGTGATGGAGTGCTGCATCAGATGACCTGGCCTCCACAATCACCCAACCTCAACCCAATTGAGATGGTTTGGGATGAGATGGAACGCAAAGTGAAGGGAAAGCAGCCAACAAGTGCTCAAGTGCTCAGCATAACACACACAGTGTGTTACCAATTGTTTTCTTGGTGACTATGGTCCCAGCTGCCTTGAGATCATTGACAAGATCCTCCCGTGTAGTTCTGGGCTGATTCCTCACCGTTCTCATGATCATTGCAACTCCACGAGGTGAGATCTTGCATGGAGCCCCAGGCCGAGGGAGATTGACAGTTCTTTTTTGTTTCTTCCATTTGCGAATAATCGCACCAACTGTTGTCACCTTCTCACCAAGCTGCTTGGCGATGGTCCCATTCCAGCCTTGTGTAGTTCTACAATCTTGTCCCTGACATCCTTGGAGAGCTCTTTGGTCTTGGCCATGGTGGAGAGTTTGGAATCTGATTGATTGATTGCTTCTGTGGACAGGTGTTTTTATATAGGTAACAAACTGAGATTAGAAGCACTCCCTTTAAGAGTGTGCTCCTAATCTCAGCTCGTTACCTGTATAAAAGACACCTGGGAGCCAGAAATCTTTCTGATTGAGAGGGGGTAAAATACTTCTTCCCCTCATTAAAATACAAATCAATTTATAACATTTTTGACATGCGTTTTTCTGGATTTTGTTGTTGTTATTCTGTCTCTCACTGTTCAAATAAACCTACCATTAAAATTATAGACGGATCATTTCTTTGTCAGTGGGCAAACGTACAAAATCAGCAGGGGATCAAATACTTTTTCCCCTCACTGTACAATGTAGAACATTTTTTTAAATAAAGAAAACCCTTGAAAGAGTATGTGTGTACAAACTTTTGACTGGTACTGTATATACAGTATATATTTGTTTATTTGAGTTAAAAGAAAATATGCAAGCGCTCAAACAGTCAAAACATTTCAAATGCCGATCCCTACTGTCTGCTTCAACACTTCCACACACTGCAACAGAGGTCTATAGAAGATCTTTGCTGTCAAGAAACATCTCCTAATCCCCTATTCACTATGCACTCGGTCTGATCCCCTGTCACTAGCATACATCTTCCATTCAGTTTGCTTTTGACTTTAATGTTTCTGCAGTAATCTTCTCCAGTCTACTCAGCTGTGTCCTTTACATTTCCTGAATAGTCTGTTTTATGTTCGTGACGAGTCTCTTTTATGCTTTGGTTTTTGAAGAATCTTATTTCTCTGGAGTCTCTGGTAAAGTAAAGTTCACACAGCACAAACAGGAAGACCACACACACTGATGAAGACCTAAGGGTCTGTGAGGTGAGAAGGCGCTTCAACCAACCTTGAAGATCCAAGGGTAGAAAGAAAAATGTTATAATAACTACACTTGGGAACATCGCCCTGTGCCGAGTTTTCCTTTTTTTTGCTGTCAGGCATTACCTTTGATATCCAGTTTCTGCTCAAAGGCGTTGGATACGCTTCTTAACATGACTTTTATTTACACTCCCTGACACGCTTAAAAAAAAAAGTTATAGCTAGAACTTAAAACAGTTCTTCAGCTGTCCCCATAGGAGAACCCTTTTTGGTTCCAGGGAGAACCCTTTCTGGTTCCAGGTAGAGGTTCTATGTAAAATCCTTTCCACGGAGGGTTCTACATTATGTGCCTTTTTATTTGACGGTATATTCATACATATCCGTTTTACCGTTTGGAAATGACAGCACTGTATAGACAGTGCATTCAGAAAGTGTTCTGACCCTTTGACTTTTTCTACATTATTCTAAAATGGATTAAATTGTTCTCTCTCATCAATCTACCCCATAATGGCAAAGCAAAAACAGGTTTGTAGAAATTTTGGCAAATGTATAAAAAAAAATTCAAAAATTATATAAAATGTAAATAAGCATTCAGAATCTTTACTCAGTACTTTGTTGAAGCACTTTTGACAGTTATTACAGCCTCAAATCTTCTTGGGTATGACGTTACAAGCTTATCACACCTGTATTTGGGGAGTTTCTCACATTCCTCTGTGCAGATGCTCTCAAGCTCTGTCTCGGTTGGATGGGGAGCATCTCTGCACAGCTATTTTCAGGTCTCTCATTCATCTATTCATCCTTTTAACTCTCTTTTGAAGGAGGGGGTGGGGCATAATAGGTTGCAATCACTATTACAGAGCAATCGCTAGCACCAAATGTCTCAGAGCCTGAAGCTGTGTGATCTCCTCTGATAGATGGATTTAACAACTAAGATGTGCTGTAGGGTTCCTCCTTTATGTTCTACAACAAGGGACTCAATGGAAGTAATATAACAGGAACACAAAGCCTCACCAATCTGTTAAAAATATTTTCTTCTCTAAAAACCTGATGTTTCAAATCAGAGGACATTTTATTTGTCACATGCGCCAAATATAGCTGTGAAATGCTTGCTTACGAGCCCTTCCTAACAATGCAGTAAAAATAATAATAATGTAAAATGAATAAAATACACAAGAATGAAGCAGGGAATACCAGATCAATGTGCAGAGGTACGAGGTACTTGGAGGTAGATATGTACATGAAAGCAGGGTAAAGTGTCTAGGCATCAGGATAGATAATAAGAGTAAAATGAATAACAGAGCAGCAAATTATATGTACATGTAAGTGTGTGTATGCCTGTGTGTGTTATGTGTGTGGGTTTTGTGTGAGTGTCAGTGTAAAGTGTGTGTACAGTGCCTTCAGAAAGTATTCATACCTATTGACCTATTCCACATTTTGTTGTTACAGCCTGAATTCAAAATGTATTGAATTATTTTTTCCGTTCCCATCTACATACAATACCCCATAATGAGTGAAAACATGTTTTTTAGAAATTTTGCAAATTTATTGAAAATTAAGTACAGAATTATCTCACACCCCTGAGTCATTACTTTTTAAAAGCCCCTTTAAGCTTGATGCAGTCATTGCGTGCTAGGGATATGGGACCAAATACTACACTTTTGACTACTATAAATTGAATTTGTCCAAACACTTATGACACCTTCAAATGGGTGGACTAGATACATAAAGTGCTTTCATTTCTAAATGGTAAAACAGATACAGTGGGGCAAAAAGGTATTTAGTCAGCCACCAATTGTGCAAGTTCTCCCCCAAGATGAGAGAGGCCTGTATTTTTCATCATAGGTACACTTCAACTATGACAGACAAAATGAGAAGGAAAAAAAACAGAAAATCACATTGTAGGATTTTTAATGAATTTATTTGCAAATGATGGTGGAAAAGAAGTATTTGGTCACCTACAAACAAGCAAGAGTTCTGGCTGTCACAGACCTGTAACTTCTTCTTTAAGAGGCTCCTCTGTCCTCCACTCGTTACCTGTATTAATGGCACCTGTTTGAACTTGTTATCAGTGTAAAAATACACCTGTCCACAACCTCAAACAGTCACACTCCAAACTCCACTATGGCCAAGACCAAAGAGCTATCAAAGGACACCAGAAACAAAATTGTAGACCTGCACCAGGCTGGGAAGACTGAATCTGCAATAGGTAAGCAGCTTGGTTTGAAGAAATCAACTGTGGGAGCAATTATTAGGAAATGGAAGACATACAAGACCACTGATAATCTCCCTCGATCTGGGGCTCCACGCAAGATCTCACCCCGTGGGGTCAAAATGATCACAAGAACAGTGAGCAAAAATCCCAGAACCACACGGGGGGACCTAGTGAATGACCTGCAGAGAACTGGGACCAAAGTAACAAAGCCTACCATCAGCAAGGGCATTGAAGATGAAACGTGGCTGGGTCTTTCAGCATGACAATGATCCCAAACACACCGCCCGGGCAACGAAGGAGTGGCTTCGTAAGAAGCATTTCAAGGTCCTGGAGTGGCCTAGCCAGTCTCCAGATCTCAACCCCATAGAAAATCTTTGGAGGGAGTTGAAAGTCTGTTGCCCAGCAACAGCCCAAAAACATAACTGCTCTAGAGGAGATCTGCATGGAGGAATGGGCCAAAATACCAGCAACAGTGTCTGAAAACCTTGTGAAGACTTACAGAAAACGTTTGACCTCTGTCATTGCCAACAAAGGGTATATAACAAAGTATTGAGATAAACTTTTGTTATTGACCAAATACTTATTTTCCACCATAATTTGCGAATAAATTCATTAAAAATCCTACAATGTGATTTTCTGGATTTTTTCTTCTCATTTTGTCTGTCATAGTTGAAGTGTACCTATGATGAACATTACAGGCCTCTCATCTTTTTAAGTGAGAGAACTTGCACAATTTGTGGCTGACTAAATACTTTTTTGCCCACTGTATCAGACTGTGACAAAACATTTATTTTTACTGCTCTAATTACGTTGGTAACCAGTTTATAATAGCAATAAGGCACCTCAGGGATTTGTGATATATGGCCAACATACCACGGCTAAGGACTGTGTCCTAGCACTCTGTGTTGTGTGGTGCCTATGAACAGCCCTTAGCCGTGGTATATTGGCCATATACCACACCCACTCTGGCCTTTTTGCTTAGTAATAAAACACTGTAATCCAAACACAAAGCCACACTGACTTATTCTGATCAAGCTCTGCTGACAAGGGAAGAAATATAATATAATTAAATATAATTAAACAAAAATATAAAAAGTGAATACAGATGGTTGGCCGAAGTGGCGGTTGATTTTCATAGTGCCAATGGCAGGTATTTCTAGTTGGGTGTTGGCAGGGGAGACTGGGGAAAGTGCTCTGGTGTGCACTGTGACATTTATAGCAACATTTATGGCAACATGTATGCCTTGTTCAAGCACTAATACATTTCCTTTATTATTGAATATCAAAAGTATATGTTTGTGTTTTTAAACATGCGTCATTCCCTTGTACACAAACTATGTGCGACACATTTAATGCTGTCAGTCTTGATCTTATAAATATATCTCATAAAAACAATGGTGCCAATCTTTCCAAATTCACTTGGGATTTAGGCCTACTGACTTTAATGCATATAGCCCCTGTCAAAACAGATGGTGGAGTATAGACAGAACTATAGGCCACTTCTGGGATGGTATAGAACTGGTCTGCCCCTTTAACCATCTCCATAAAATGCATGAGAAAAAATCTAAGTCAGGAGAACTGTGCCTTCTGCTTCCAGCTGCCTGGCAACCTCAGGACCCTTATCAGAACAAACAGCCTATGTCAAATTGTCTGTGACTCTTAAAAACCAGTGGTAAATTGAGCCGGAGCTATCCGGAGCAGGGCTCCTGAATCTTGGGTTGAAGAGAGAGCTAGGCGAAGTCGAGCTCCAACAACTTATGGGTCCAAATTGGAGTAGGATAAAAGTACTAACTGTACTGTCCTCCTTAGGCCTCGATGTGTGTGTAACAGAAATTAGACAGCCAACTCCATTCAAAAACCCTGTCAAGAGGCAGTATTACACTTTCTCCAGTATTCCATGATTGATGAAACTAAAGTACAAAATAATTAATTCACTGACACAGCTCAGCCTTAGTCATAATGCCCAAAACAAACTTGACAGATCAGTGAAATAGCCACATAGTAAGTGAAGCCATCTGCTATACAGCAATGAATATATATAGGCTAAGCTAGCAGGGCGATCAATTTAAACACAAATCTGATTCACATCTGCTGTAGAAAACATCTGATATAGCAAGATGAACGTCTTAGACAAGGTTTCATATAACATGTGGTCAGCTGATTACAATGTTTCCAATTTCCTGTTTATTGGCACCATAAAGTACCATGGAAGCCCTGAGCTAACAAACTAAACAAATCAAATAAAAACGTAGTGCCTAATTAGCATAATGAGGCAGAACACTAACCCTAGAATGGTAATACACTACAACCAAAGTTCTTTAGAATCCTGGAAACAACAAACAGGGAAGAGGCAGACAGTTTATGGTTATTAAGTATTCGTAAAAAAGGGGGAGTTAAAGTATTTAAAAATAATAATAAAACACCACAACCACGCCGGGAAGCCAGCTCACCAAAATGTAGCAGTACTTCACTCACACAGAGCGGTGGTTGACGTTTGTTCGGCTCTCCCTGTGCAGGGTTTGTTAGTCTCTTCTTGAAGGGTTTGTACGGCTCTTCCCGAGCAGGGTACGGAGTCACTCCTGTTAGCGGCTCCTTTCTCCACAGGGGTAGAAGCAGCAGTAGTAGTCCTCGTCAGAGGCAGCTGTTGTAGCAGTGACTTGCGTGAGGCCTGTCCCATCCGGTGGTGTGTTGCTGGTGTCAGATCTGACTTTAAATGTCCCCAGCACTTCTTCTTCTTCTTTGGGTTTTATGGCAGACTACAACCCAAAAAGGTGTATTGCCGCCACCAACTGGACGGCGTGAAACCAATTTCTTTATTTTATAAAATCCATACGTAATAGTTAAACTAACTTAATCCAACCCAATAAAAATAGTACACTGCCAAAACAAACAAAACTCCCACTTCTTCCTTCTTTAATTCTCCATATCCCCCTTCTCAGGCTCTAGGACCTGAGAAGATGGTACAGCTGTAGGACCTGAGAGGGTGGTACGGCTGTAGGATCTGAGAAGGTGGTACATCTGTAGGACCTGAGAAGGTGGTACGGCTCTAGGACCTGAGAAGGTGGTACAGCTGTAGGACCTGAGAAGGTGGTACAGCTGTAGGACCTGAGAAGGTGGTACAGCTGTAGGACCTGAGAAGGTGGTACGGCTCTAGGACCTGAGAAGGTGGTACAGCTGTAGGACCTGAGAAGGTGGTACAGCTGTAGGACCTGAGAAGGTGGTACAGCTGTAGGACCTGAGAAGGTGGTACAGCTGTAGGACCTGAGAAGATGGTACGGCTATAGGACCTGAGAAGGTGGTACAGCTGTAGGACCTGAGAAGGTGGTACGGCTCTAGGACCTGAGAAGGTGGTACGGCTATAGGACCTGAGAGGGTGGTACAGCTGTAGGACCTGAGAAGGTGGTACAGCTGTAGGACCTGAGAAGGTGGTACAGCTGTAGGACCTGAGAAGGTGGTACGGCTCTAGGACCTGAGAAGGTGGTACAGCTGTAGGACCTGAGAAGGTGGTACAGCTGTAGGACCTGAGAAGGTGGTACAGCTGTAGGACCTGAGAAGATGGTACGGCTATAGGACCTGAGAAGGTGGTACAGCTGTAGGACCTGAGAAGGTGGTAAGGCTCTAGGACCTGAGAAGGTGGTACGGCTATAGGACCTGAGAGGGTGGTACAGCTGTAGGACCTGAGAAGGTGGTACGGCTATAGGACCTGAGAGGGTGGTACAGCTGTAGGACCTGAGAAGGTGGTACGGATATAGGACCTGAGAGGGTGGTACAGCTGTAGGACCTGAGAAGGTGGCACGGCTATAGGACCTGAGAGGGTGGTACAGCTGTAGGACCTGAGAAGGTGGTACGGCTGTAGGACCTGAGAAGGTGGTACAGCTGTAGGACCTGAGAGGGTGGTACAGCTGTAGGACCTGACAGGGTGGTACAGCTGTAGTACCTGAGAAGGTGGTACGGCTCTAGGACCTGAGAGGGTGGTACAGCTGTAGGACCTGAGAGGGTGGTACAGCTGTAGGACCTGAGAAGGTGGTACGGCTGTAGGACCTGAGAAGGTGGTACAGCTGTAGGACCTGAGAGGGTGGTACAGCTGTAGGACCTGACAGGGTGGTACAGCTGTAGGACCTGAGAAGGTGGTACAGCTGTAGGACCTGACAGGGTGGTACAGCTGTAGGACCTGAGAAGGTGGTACAGCTGTAGGACCTGAGAAGGTGGTACGGCTATAGGACCTGAGAGGGTGGTACAGCTGTAGGACCTGAGAGGGTGGTACAGCTGTAGGACCTGAGAAGGTGGTACGGCTATAGGACCTGAGAGGGTGGTACGGCTATAGGACCTGAGAGGGTGGTACAGCTGTAGGACCTGAGAAGGTGGTACGGCTCTAGGGCCTGAGAGGGTGGTACAGCTGTAGGACCTGAGAAGGTGGTACGGCTCTAGGACCTGAGAGGGTGGTACAGCTGTAGGACCTGAGAGGGTGGTACAGCTGTAGGACCTGAGAAGGTGGTACGGCTATAGGACCTGAGAGGGTGGTACAGCTGTAGGACCTGAGAGGGTGGTACAGCTGTAGGACCTGACAGGGTGGTACAGCTGTAGGACCTGAGAGGGTGGTACAGCTGTAGGACCTGAGAAGGTGGTACGGCTATAGGACCTGAGAGGGTGGTACAGCTGTAGGACCTGAGAGGGTGGTACAGCTGTAGGACCTGAGAAGGTGGTACGGCTATAGGACCTGAGAGGGTGGTACGGCTATAGGACCTGAGAGGGTGGTACAGCTGTAGGACCTGAGAAGGTGGTACGGCTCTAGGGCCTGAGAGGGTGGTACAGCTGTAGGACCTGAGAAGGTGGTACAGCTCTAGGACCTGAGAGGGTGGTACGGCTTGTGACAATATTCCATATAACTCCTTTGCTCAGAAGTCTTTCAGCCCCAGGAACAGCTCCGCCGCCACATCCACTATGATTTCTATCTTCCTGGACCTTCTCTCCACCTCTGCAGTGCCATTAATTACCATAGCTAGAAAGGCCACAAAATCCACCGTCTTAACCTTTAAAATGTCAGGATCCTGCTGGTGAAAGGCAACCCTGCAGTCTGCAGTGTAGGCCTATCCACTACCATGGACTCTTCTGGTGCACCAATCAAACACTCAACCCTTTTCATATGAAATGATCTGTGCAGCACTGACTTTGGCCACTTCATTCTCTTCCACCCTTGTGGGGCATTCGAAAGACGTGGCTTCATGGTTCCCACCGCAATTGCAACATGTCACATGTTCATCTCTTTTATAACACATAAACTGATTTTTTCCAGAACTTGGACATCTCGTCTTCTCCCTTTTGCAAACACTTGATACATGACCAAAAGCTTTAGAATTATCACACTGTGTTGGTCCTGGGATAAATGCTATGACTCTGTAGTTAATATACCCTAACTGCACTTGAGTAGGGAGAGACACCATATCCAAAAACAAAAGAACAGATAAACTCTTCACTTTGAGGTCTTTAAAGGCCAATCAGTGATATTTACAGCCATTTGTGTTCATTTAAATTCCTGATTGATAGTTCAATTATGGAGTCAGGCAGTTTACCGGCATCGGTCTCTCTGGCACTACATCAAGACAATACTCTATAGTAGTGATTTGGGAATGAGAGACGTATGTATTTTCAAAAGGTGTAGCAGTGAGTTCTGACGAATAGTATCAAAGTGTTTCAGTGAAATTAAACATTGAAAGAGACAACAATAAGAACAACATTCGGAATCCATCTCTTGTTTCACTGCGGAAAATATGTTGTCATAGTTCTCTCATGTTATTTTCATGTTTTTATTTTCATGTTATTTTTAATGTTCTCCGGGAGAAACATGAGCACAGCCTTGCTGCTTACTGTTGAGAATCTCTGGGGATGATGGCACAGGAAAGTTATGTTGCGTGGTTTTAGATTCAATAGCCGTTATTCAGTTGTCATTTTTTGAAGGTTACTTTTATATGACACAATGAAAAAAGGGGTTTTGTATTAAAGTATTATTTTATAGAATACTATATTATGAATATAATCTGGTTGAATCAAAACTAAAGTGTTCTGTATACAGAGTAAGATACAGTTGAAGTCAAAAGTTTATATACACCTTTGCCAAATACATTTAAACTCAGTTTTTCATAATTCCTGACATTTAATTAGAGTAAAAATTCCCTGTCAAATGGATCATGTTCTTGTGGGGGCAGAGGATAGTAATGAGGTCTTTAAAGGCTAATCAGTGATATTTACAGCCATTTGTGTACTCATTTAAATTCCTGATTGATAGTTCAATTATGGAGTGGGGCTTTAAACAGGCAGTTTACCAGCATCGGTCACTCTGGCACTACATCAAGACAATACTCTATAGTAGTGGTTTGGGAATGAGAGATTAATGTATTTTCAAAAGGTGTTGCAGTGATCCAAATAAAATGGATCACCATTTTATTTGAAGAATGTGAAATGTCAGAATAATAGTAGAGAGAATGATTTATTAAAACTTTTATTTATTTTATCACATTCCCAGTGGGTCAGACATTTACATACACTCAATTAGTATACGGTAGCATTGCCTTTAAATTGTTTAACTTGGGTCAAACCTTTCGGGTAGCCTTCCACAAGCTTCCCACAATAAGTTGGGTGAATTTTGTCCCATTCCTCCTGACAGAGCTGGTGTAACTGAGTCAGGTTTGTAGGCCTCCATGCTCGCATATGCTTTTTCAGTTCTGCCCACAAATTGTCTATAGGGTTGAAGTCAGGGCTTTGTTGTCCTCAAGCCATTTTGCCACAACTTTGGAAGTATGCTTGGGGTCATTGTCCGTTTGGAAGACCCATTTGCAACAAAGCTTTAACTTCCTGAATGATGTCTTGAGATGTTGCTTCAATATATCCACATAATGTTCCTCCCTCATGATGCCATCTATTTTGTGAAGTGCACCAGTCCCACCTGCAGCAAAGCACCCCCACAACATGATGCTGCCACCCCCGTGCTTCACGGTTGGTATGGTGTTCTTCAGTTTGCAAGCGTTTCCCTTTTTCCTCCAAACATAACGATGGCCAAACAGTTCTATTTTTGTTTCCTCAGACCAGAGGACATTTCTCCAAAAAGTACGATCTTTGTCCCCATTTGCAGTTGCAAACCGTAGTCTGTCTTTTTTTATGGCGGTTTTGGAGCAGTGGATTCTTCCTTGCTGAGTGGCCTTTCAGGCTGATATAGGACTCGTTTTACTGTGGATATAGATACTTTTGTACCTGTTTCCTCCAGAATCTTCACAAGGTCCTTTGCTGTTGTTCTGGGATTGATTTCGCACCAAAGTATGTCCATCTCTAGGAGACAGAACACATCTCCTTCCTGAGCAGAATGACGGCTGCGTGGTCCCATGGTGTTTATACTTGCGTACTATTGTTTGTACAGATGAACGTGGTAGCTTCAGGCGTTTGGAAACTGCTCCCAAGGATTAACCAGATTTATGGAGGCCTACAATATTTTTCAGAGTTCTTGGCTGATTTCTTTTGATTTTCCCATGATGTCAAGCAAAGAGACACTGAGTTTGAAGGTAAGCCTTGAAATACATCCACAGGTACACCTCCAATTGACTCAAATTATGTCAATTAGCCTATCAGAAGCTTCTAAAGCCATGACATAATTTTCTGCAATTTTCCAAGCTGTTTAAAGGCAGTCAACTTATTGTATGCAAACGTCTGACCCACTGCAAGTCCTAACCGACTTGCCAAAACTACAGTTTGTTAACAAGACATTTGTGGAGTGGATGAAAAATGAGTTTTAATTACTCCAACCTAAGTGTATGTAAACTTCCGACTTCAACTGTGTATGCTGAGATTCAGATTTTTTTTTACATTTCAAATTATTCACACCCCTTGAGTTTTTCCATGTTTTATTGTGCTAACAGGTGGAATTAAAATGCATTTAATTGTAATGTTTTGTCAACGATCTACACCAAATACTCTGTAATGTGAAGGTGGAAGAAAAATTCTAACATTTGTAAAAAATATCATGAAGAATAAAACACAAATATATATAGATTAGATAAGTATTCAAACAAACTGTTTTGAACCACCTTTGGCAGCGATTACCTGGATTGTACAGTATTTGCACATGATTATTTTTGTAATTCTTTAAGCTCTGCTAAATTGGTTGTTGATAATTATTAAATATTCACTTTCAGGGCTTGCCATAGATTTTCAAGACGATTTAAGTCAAAACTGTAACTAGGCCACTCAGGAACATTGAATGTCAACTTGTTAAGAAAGTCCAGTTCATATCTGGTCTTGTGTTTTAGGTTATTGTCCTGCTGAAAGGTACATTTGTCTCTCAGTGTCTGTCTCTCAGTGTACTTTAGTGCATTATTGCAAACAGGATGCATGTTTTGGAATATTTTTTATTTTGTACAGGCTTCTTTTCACGCTGTCATTTAGGGTAATATTGTACAGCTAACTACAATGTTGTTGATCCATCCTCAGTTTTCTCCAATCACTTCCATTAAAATCTATAACAGTTGGGTGAAATCTCTGAGCAATTTCCTTCGTCTCTGGCAATAGAGTTGGGAAGGACGCCTGTATCTTTGTAGTGACTTGGTCTATTGATACACCATCCAAAGTGTAATTATGTCACGCCCTGATCTGTTTCACCTGTCCATGTGCTTGTCTCCACCCCCGTCCAGGAGTCACCCATCTTCCGCATTATCCCCTGGGTATTCATGCCTGTGTTTTCTGTTTGTCTGTTGCCAGTTAGTCTTGTTTGTTCAAGTCAACCAGCGTTTTGTCTCTGCCCCTGCTTTTTCCCAGTCTCTCTTTTTCTCGCCCTCCTGGTTTAGACCCTTACCTGTCCTGACTCTGTGCCCGCCTGCCTGACCACTCTGACTGCCCGGACCCTGAGCCTGCCTGCCGTCCTGTACCTCAAAACAAATGTATTTATATAGCCCTTCGTACATCAGTTGATATCTCAAAGTGCTGTACAGAAACCCAGCCTAAAACCCCAAACAGCAAGCAATGCAGGTGTAGAAGCACGGTGGCTAGGAAAAACTCCCTAGAAAGGCCAAAACCTAGGAAGAAACCTAGAGAGGAACCAGGCTATGTGGGGTGGCCAGTCCTCTTCTGGCTGTGCCAGAACATGGCCAAGATGTTCAAATGTTCATAAATGACCAGCATGGTCAAATAATAATAATCCCAGGCAGAACAGTTGAAACTGAAGCAGCAGCATGGCCAGGTGGACTGGGGACAGCAAGGAGTCATCATGTCAGGTAGTCCTGAGGCATGGTCCTAGGGCTCAGGTCCTCCGAGAGAGAGAAAGAAAGAGAGAAAGAGAGAATTAGAGAGAGCATGCTTAAATTCAGACAGGACACCGGATAGGACAGGAGAAGTACTCCAGATATAACAAACTGACCCTAGCCCCCCGACACAAACTACTGCAGCATAAATACTGGAGGCTGAGACAGGAGGGGTCAGGAGACACTGTGGCCCCATCCGATGACACCCCCGGACAGGGCCAAACAGGAAGGATATAACCCCACCCACTTTGCCAAAGCACAGCCCCCACACCACTAGAGGGATATCTTCAACCACCAACTTACCATCCTGAGACAAGGCCCGAGTATAGCCCACAAAGATCTCCGCCACAGCACAACCCAAGGGGGTTGCCAACCCAGACAGGAAGATCACATCAGTGACTTAACCCACTCAAGTGACGCACCCCTCCTAGGGACGGTATGAAAGAGCCCTAGTAAGCCAGTGACTCAGCCCCTGTAATAGGGTTAGAGGCAGAGAATCCCAGTGGAAAGAGGGGAACCGGCCAGGCAGAGACAGCAAGGGCGGTTTGTTGCTCCAGAGCCTTTCCGTTCACCTTCACACTCCTGGGCCAGACTACACTAAATCATATGACCCACTGAAGAGATGAGTCTTCAGTAAAGACTTAAAGGTTGAGACCGAGTTTGCGTCTCTCACATGGGTAGGCAGACCATTCCATAAAAATGGAGCTCTATAGGAGAAAGCCCTGCCTCCAGCTGTTTGCTTAGAAATTCTAGGGACAATTAGGAGGCCTGCGTCTTGTGACCGTGGCGTACGCATAGGTATGTACGGCAGGACCAAATCAGAGAGATAGGTAGGAGCAAGCCCATGTAATGCTTTGTAGGTTAGCAGTAAAACCTTGAAATCAGCCCTTGCCTTGACAGGAAGCCAGTGTAGGGAGGCTAGCACTGGAGTAATATGATACAAAATATTGGTTCAAGACAGGATTCTAGCAGCCATATTTAGCACTAACTGAAGTTTATTTAGTGCTTTATCCGGGTAGCCGGAAAGTAGAGCATTGCAGTAGTCTAACCTAGAAGTGACAAAAGCATGGATTACTTTTTCTGCATCATTTTTGGACAGAAAGTTTCTGATTTTTGCAATGTTACGTAGATTGAAAAAAGCTGTCCTTGAAACAGTCTTGATATGTTCTTCAAAAGAGAGATCAGGGTCCAGAGTAACGCCGAGGTCCTTCACAGTTTTATTTGAGACGACTGTACAACCATTAAGATGAATTGTCAGATTCAACAGAAGATCTCTTTGTTTCTTGGGACCTAGAACAAGCATCTCTGTTTTGTCTGAGTTTAAAAGTAGAAAGTTTGCAGCCATCCACTTCCTTTTGTCTGAAACACATGCCTCTAGCGAGGGCAGTTTTGGGGCTTCACCATGTTTCATTGAAATGTACAGCTGTGTGTCATCCGCATAGCAGTGAAAGTTAACATTATGTTTTCGAATGACATCCCCAAGAGATAAAATATATAGTGAAAACAATGGTGGTCCTAAAATGGAACCTTGAGGAACACCAAAATGTACAGTTATTTGTCAGAGGACAAACCATTCACAGGGACAAACTTATATCTTTCCGACAGATAAGATCTAAACCAGGCCAGAACTTGTCCGTGTAAACCAATTTGGGTTTCCAATCTCTCCAAAAGAATGTGGTGATCGATGGTATCAAAAGCAGCACTAAGGTCTATGAGCACGAGGACAGATGCAGAGCCTCGGTCTGATGCCATTAAAAGGTCATTTACCACCTTCACAAGTGCAGTCTCAGTGCTATGATGGAGTCTAAAACCAAACTGAAGCATTTCGTATACATTGTTTGTCTTCAGGAAGGCAGTGAGTTGCTGCGCAACAGCCTTTTCTAAAATCTTTGAGAGGAATGGAAGATTCGATATAGGCTGACAGTTTTTTATATTTTCTGGGTCAAGGTTTACCCAACTACTCTTGATTATCGTCCCCTGCCTGCTTTGACCTGTCATTTGCCTGCCCCTGTTGCTGTAATAAACATTGTTACTTCAACACAGTCTGCATTTGGGTCTTACCTGAAACGTGATAAATTAATAACTTCACCATGCTCAAAAGGATCTTCAATGACTGCTTTTTTCTTTTTACCCATCTACCAAAAGTGCCCTACTTTGCAAGACATTGGAAAACCTCCCTTGTCTTTGTGGTTGAATATGTCTTTGAAATTCACAGCCAGACTGAGGCACCTTACAGATTATTGTATGTGTGGATTACAGAGATGAGGTAGTCATTCAAAAATTGTGTTAAACACCATTATTGCACACAGAGTGAGTCCATGCAACTTATTATGTGACTTGTTAAGCACATTTCTACTCCTGAACTTATTTAGGCTTGCGGTCGTCGTCGCCGGTCTATTAGCTGCCACTGAAGGTGGCTCCCCTTCCTGTTCGGGTGGCGCTCTGCGGTCGTCGTCGCCGGTCTACTAGCTGCCACCTATCCCTTTTTCCTTTTCGTTTGTTTTTGCCTAATTGTTTTCACCTGTTCCTTGTTGGGGTTTTGGGATGGGTGTTATTTAAGTTTGTTTTGCCCGCTGGTGTTTGTGCTGGCTTGTTGGTTGTTACGTTTGGTGGTGTATCGTGTTTTGTTTTGGGTTTTCGCTGTCCAGTGTTTGTAATTAGGTTTTGGGTTTGTTTAGCGCCAGTGTTTTAGGGCATTGACCCATGTTTGGACCTGTTACGTTTTGAAGGACATTAAAGCGTTTTTCCGGTTCACTTCGCTCTCTGCATTTGACTCCTCACTCATCATTCACCCATCATTACAGCTTGCCATAACAAAGGGTATTTATTTCATATTTATTGACTGAATACATTTCAGCTTAACATTTTTCAACAGGTGTGAATACTTTCTGAGTGCACTGTATTTGGTGTTAGCAAACTAAAGAACACAAATGTGCCTGTTACATATTTTTTTTGTGGTGGTGGGGGGTGGGGGGGGTAGTTCACCAGGTTTTCTGCACAGATCCAAGGAACTGCTCACTGATTGGATTGGACATTGTGAGTCATACTGCTCACCGATTGGATGCTGTGAGTCATACACTAGCTCGGGGATGTTTTTCTTTCACAGCCTTAATTATTTTATTTTCAGATTCAAGGCTACACGCATAAGCACACACACACACACACACACACACACACACGGCATCTGCCTGTTTCCTGAACAATAAGTGCTGTGAGAGACCAATAAGTCTTTATTAGACTGAGAAGTCACTGCACAGACCTGCATAATACTTTACCTTGGGACTCACAAACACAACAACACTATATCAATAGAGAGAACTAGATGATCTGGCAGAAACAGCAGAAAACTATCAAGGAATAGATTAACAGAATACAGCTCATTTCAGTGCCCTCCGGGCAACATTGGGCAATGATTGATACAGTGATTCTCACTATGGCTCCAAGGTCTACTCTCCTATCTTCTCCCAGCTCAACTGTATATTAACTGTATCAACCAAAGTATGAGAAGAGATAGGACATATGTTTGGTGTGTAAAGCACTTTGAACAGCTGTATGAAAAGTGATTTATACACTCCCCTATGCATTTATTTGGACAGGGAAGCTAAAAACTATTCATTTTGGATCTACTCCAGCGTTTTGAATTTGAGATCAAATGTTTTATATGAGGCGTAAGTACAGAACGGCACCTTTGATTTGAGGGTATTTTCATATATACAGTGGGGCAAAAAAGTATTTAGTCAGCCACCAATTGTGCAAGTTCTCCCACTTTAAAGATGAGAGGCCTGTAATTTTCATCATAGGTACACTTCAACTATGACAGACAAAATTTGAGAAAAAAAATCCAGAAAATCACATTGTAGGATTTTTAATGAATTAATTTTGTTATTGACCAAATACTTATTTTCCACTAAAATTGATAAATAAATTCATTAAAAATCCTACAATGGGATTTTTCTGGATTTCTTTTCTCATTTTGTCTGTCATAGTTGAAGTGTACCTATGATGAAAATTACAGGCCTCTCTCATCTTTTTAAGTGGGAGAACTTGCACAATTGGTGGCTGACTAAATACTTTTTTTGCCCCACTGTATACCCTGTCTTTCAGCCAATCAGCATTCAGGGCTTGAACGAACAAGTTTGTAATCTGTAATACCACAGTACTTTCATCTGTAGCTTTGCCAATTCCCCTCTCTCATACACTTTTAATCAGCTTGAACTTCATAGAGAGACAGTGACGATTCATAAGATTGACCATTTTACTGTTAGATTAGTTAGAGGTTTTCATCTCCCGCCATACAAAATTGAGATCATGTGAATGGACCTTATCTATTTCTATTCTCAAATGTTTGGCTCTGCTTATCTCAACTCCTCTTACAGTTTCCCCTGATGTGTTGTAAGCAGGTTGTGTGGGTGGGTTTTCATAGATACATACAGTAAAAGTAGATTGCTGCAGCACTGTTGCCTCTAACACCTCTGGAGAAGGCCATTGTCAACCCTATGTCGGTATCCCAAATAATACGCTATTCCCTATGTAGATCACAAAATGTGAACACTTTTACACTGCTTTTGGTCAAAAGTAATGCACTATATAGGGTATAAAGTGCCATTTGGTACACAAACTATGTCTGGTGTTACACTAACTGGACAAGGCTTGGTGGACACCTGGAATGGTGAAAATTATACTGCTATGAGAATGCTGTAGAAAATGCTGCCGTTTACATTGTGTGTGTTTGTGAGTCATTACACTTGCTTTGCTTCGCTAAAGTTTTTTTTAAATTTGACCAACTTCTAGGTTTGGTTTGCTTAACTTGCCCTCGCTATCTGTCTGTGCTTTCTGTGCAATATTCAACAATCTAAATGAAGATTCCTGTGACATCTGGCTTGCTGAGAGCTTTTAGCATGGAGGAGCATCCTTTGAAGCTCCATTCAATGGTTGCGTCCCTCGTGGCACCCTGTTCCATGTATAATGCACTCATTTTAACCAGGGCCAATAGGTATGCAGCCATTGTTTAATTGTTCCTTGTGGTGTTGCCAGAAAAGCAATCAAGGGTCCACCTGCTGGTTGTGTGCCGGTGTTGCAGGGTGCTGATCACATGATTAAACATGCACAAAGCACAGAGCTCTGATCTTCACTGGGTCTGAAAGCAAAACACTAACCTGACACAGGCCTGAACTTAACCATAGCAACCAGTCTGTGTTACAGTTTGACGAAAACACACCACTGGAGAGTGAAGAGAGACAGACAACATTACGCACACACACAGTTTTTCTCCGGTCCTGATGCAGAGGAGTGCCACTTCATTTAATCATCAACACCTCTCTCTCTCTCTTTCTCCTCCCCTCTATTATCCTCTCATTAACAACAACTCAACACCACGGAGATAATGACTGTCATGTCACAAGGATTATATCCCAACGGTAAGGGCTGTAATTGTTGTGGTGATGAGCAGCTACAGTAGCAGGAAGAGGAGGCTCCCTATAGCTTTATCTTGTATTATTTCCATGTCCGTGTGAATGGTGAGAACATGCTCCCTTGGTTGGAGGCTGTGTTAGTCTTTCACACTGAAGTGGGGGGGGGGTTGAGTGTGTGTGTGTGTGTGTATGTGTATGTGGAGGTTGAATGATACTGTCACCATGTTACAAACTTCTACCCAGGGAGCAGCATTGACAGATTGATAACAGATAAAGCACTGTCCTCTTCTTCACACACAAACAGTATACTGAACACACACATAAACACACACACACACACACAAGCACACTTAATGCACATACATGCATGCACAAACACACTATTTTCCCTATCATTGTATTTCCTCAGTGCGCCATACATTCTCTCATTGGCGAGGTTGTTGTGTTTCATAGTGGTTTTGTGTTTCTTTAGCTCTCACGGTTCCCGTCCTGGCAACACAGCATATCTATTTCCTCCCTGTCCTCCCCTGCTGCCTCCCTCTCCTCTCCCGCTGCCTCCCTCTCCTCCCCCCTGAGGAACACTGATAGAACTAAGTGTGATATCATATTCAATCAGGTGTCACTTAGCGGGACTACAGACAACAGTAATATGGATGATATTGGCTGCCTTGTCTGAACTCCCTGTTGAGATCGCAAGCAAACTGACAGAGCAGTTTGTACTGTATGACAGGCAGCATTGATATTCCTACATTATCAGGAATCAAGGTAAGACCCAGATGCAGATACGTTGAATAAATAATGGTTTAATGGTCCAAGGGGCAGGCAAGAGACAGGTCAAGGCAGGGGTCAGTAATCCAGAGACGGGGCAAGGGTACTGGTCGGCAGGCAGGCTTAGGGTCAGGGGAAGTGGTCAGGCAGGCTGGTCAGGCAGGCGGGTACAGAGACGGGACAGGTAAGGGTCAAAACCAGGAGGGTGAGAAAAAGAGAGGCTGGGAAAAAACAGGAGCTTACAAGACAACGCTGGTAAGCTTGACAAACAAGATGAACTGGCAATAGACAAACAGAGAACACAGGTATAAGTACGCAGAAGATAATGGGGAAGATGGGCGACACCTGGAGGGGGGTGGAGACAATCACAAAGACAGGTGAAACAGGTCAGGGCGTGACATACATTTTTCAGATGTACGGACTGTCCGTCTGTCTGTCTATGTGTCACACTGATCTGTTTCACCTGTCTTTGTGCTTGTCTCCACCCCCCACCAGGTGTCTCACATCTCCCCTCAGTATCCCCTATGTATTTATACCGGTGTTCTCTGTTTGTCTGTTGCCAGTTCATTTTGTTCGTCAAGCCAACCAGCGGTTTCCCCCTTGCTCCTGTCTTTTCTAAAGTTTCTGTTTTCTAGTTTTCCTGGTTTTGACCATTCTGCCTACGCTGAGACTGCCTGCCCTGGATCTGTTGTTTTGCCTGCCCCCTGTTCTAGTAATAAACTTTTGTTACTTCGACATTGTCTGTATCTGGGTCTTCCCTAAAATATGTCTGTGTGTTTGATTTTTATCCCAGAAGACAGCGAGCTCTGTGGAGAGAATGGGTTATGGCAAGGCTACATCATTCTGGGTGCATCCATTCTCCTGAAGCAAAGACTCACTGGGCCCAGTTTTTCAAAAGTTATCTGGATTTTGCCTATCCAATAGATGGGTTGGCTGACATCGTCACGAAAATAATGCGCACTCATCAATGTGGCCCGAAGGTGTGCATTGTTGTGATTCTGAAATGTCAGATAGCTAGCAACAGTGACAAAACGCTGCCATGTGGAGAATTGTAGGTGGCTCGTTTCAGCTTGTTGTATCTTTGCTAACATGGCAAAAATTTGCTAGCTAATCAACAACTGTAATGATGTATTTGCGGGACAACAAGTGCTCATTGTGCGAATGTGTTCATGTTTTCAATAAATATTTGGAGAGGAAATACTGTAGAGTTTACACATTGTCAACAGTCTAAGCCCTTCCCCGTCTGTTTTGCCCCATAGTTGAGAATGCGTTTGTTTTGTTGCTAAACAACCAACCCGTCTATAGGCAAAATCCAGATGACTTTTGAAAACTGTGCCCTGGGGGATTTATTTTGAAATTCAACATGCATACTACAATTGGAGAGACTCTTGGGATCAGCACTGGTTCCTAGGGACTGACTGACAGATGGACAGACGCTGTGGCCCATCCATGCATAAACTGCTCGCTTTGCCAACAGTAAAGTTTTCAAGTGAAACATCTGGAGTGCTCAACTCCTTTAAGGATATGGGGGGGTGAGATAAGTGTCTGGCTACCGTCGTCCAGGCTATGGTAGCCAAAGTTGGATGTAAAATGATCAGTGGAGGCTGGTGACTTGAGAAATTGAGGAGGATGGGAGACTCACGGTATAGGCGCGGAATGCAGTGAGATGTCAAAGTCTGTTTCAAAAATGATCAAATAGTAATTATTTTAACGTAGAGCATTTAATAAAGACTTTTATAGTACAATGTTATGGCGAATGGGAATGAGAAGGCTACTTACCCAGTTTGGGGAAGGGATCACAGTAGTGGTTGAATGAGGGTATGAGGCATGGGTAGAGGTGTTCAGAGGCTTGACTTCAGTGCAGGACAGGATTTGACTGGAAAGACAAAAAACAATAACACAACACACTACACAGTTAGACAAAAGAGCTAAGAATGAGCTAGTCCAAGCAACGAGTAAAATCATTGATGTGTAATAATGTGATTGTGTTTCAATGTGTGATTGACTCTACATACAGTAATGAGAGAAAATGGATAGGGGAACTCACAGTGATTGGAGAGGAAACATATGTGCCAATGGATGAAAGGGCACATGAGACATGGCTTCAGTTCATGTCAGGAAAGAGTTGACAATGGTAGTCGAGTGGAGTGGTCATCACCTCTTAATCAGGGAACAGGAGGGGACATACAAATGGAAATACAAATAGCAGATACATTCCATTACAGCTGCGCCATCGTAGGTTTGAACAAGTTTCTCCATGAAGTTAAACACAGACATCTCAAAATTCATAAAGTCAAACACAGTCTGCACATCTCGCCCACTTGACACATCTAAGTAGTCCAAGAAACGTTCATGAATAAAGCCCTGATCGTCCACATATCTGACGATAACTGACAACTGCAAGCAGACTGGTGGCAACATACTGTATGTCCCAGAGTTGGGGGGAATTTTTGCCTACCAGGAAAACTGTATAAGGTATGACAGTGATTCATTAGTGTAATGCTCCGGGTGTCGTGGGTGTGGAGTCAGACGCAGGAGACAGAGAGTGCAATGCTGTGCTCTTTAATGCACCAACGCACCACAGGGTGCTCACAATAATAACGGCCCCAAACACGGGGAATGAAAAATGTACAACTGAAAATTCATGCCCAGGAACAAACACGTTCCTCTACTACAGAGCCGAAGGTTACAATAATTAATCCCGCACAACAAACAGGCGGGCCGGCTGTCTAAAGAAGCCCAATTAATCATCACAAACAGGTGCTACCAATAAACATACAAGGAGGGGGAGGAAAGACAATCAGTGGCAGCTAATAGGCCGGTGACGACGACCGCAGAGCGCCACCCGACCGGGAAGGGAAGCCACCCTCGGTCAGACTCGTGACAATTAGTTGTAAAAAAGGTTTTAGATGGGCTTTGATAAGACCAGTTTTAACTAATCAGGTCAAATGGTTTTAAAAAACTGAAAACAAAACTCCTGAAAACTTATAGGCAGCCTATCCAGACCAATTTTGAATATAAACTCAATTTGATCACATTCACATTTTATCCTGACTCACAAACGGACTATAAACACAATGTTACCAATTAGTTACCCTGACCAAATGGACAGCGAATATAGGCTGTATGCATCTGCTGTTATTAGCCTACAATTGATCAGACTGAAAAATCGTCTCGTTTTCATCCCATACAGTATGTCAGATCTCTGTTAGGTGTAGCCTAGGCTGCTGCAACATTTATGTCATGAGGTTTTGCTTGTGTCTGTCCGAGGTGATTGTGTTATCATCTTTGCTAAATAAATATGAGGAAAGTGGAAAGCCTACTTGAGAGCTTTTAATCTAACTTTTAATGAATGATGCGATGGAAGCTATCAAATCATTCTGAATTGATTTCGACATTCCAGAAAAGACAGTAGAATGTTCCATATTGTAACGGCATTCAGAGGAAGAAGGTGAAGACCAAGGTGCAGCGTGGTACGTGTTCATATTATTTATTCAGACTGAATACAAAATAAACAAAAGAATAGCCGAAACAGTTCTGACAGGTGCAACAAACACTAAACAGAAAATAACTACCCACAAAACCCATGTGGGCAAGAGCTACCTAAACAGACAGCTGTTCCTGATTGAGAACCATTCCCGGCCAAAAACAAAGAAATACAAAAACATAGAAAAAAGAACATAGAAAGCCCACCCTAGTCACACCCTGGCCTAACCAAAATAGAGAATAAAAAGCCTCTCTATGGCCAGGGCGTGACACATATGTTCAGCAAGTAAAGCATTGTAATGTGCAATTACTGATGTGGGCATTTATATTCTCTGCTTTTGTTTTGCCGTTTAGCTGAACGATCGATGTTCTTCAGGTCACTCTACCCTTCTTTCGCCCAAGGTTCAGACTTTCTAAAAAGCAGGCAATGTCAGCAATACAGGTGGTTCGATGAAAGGCTTTCTGTTAACCAGCTATACTAACCAGCTATACTATGTTGAACGCCCTCATCTTCATGAAACTGATCTCAAGCAGAGGTCAACCTTCGGTTTTAATTCACAGTTTCCCGGTGTACCCCAGAATAAAAGTGGTTCTTCAACAAAAAGTTAACACAATTTGTGGAAGCGTTGGCTGCGAAAACGGCACACTCAAGCTGGTAACCAGCTAACTAGCTACTTCTACTTGCTACTGAAGTTTGTGCAATTTATTTCAATTTGCCTTGCTAACTGGACACAAAAAATCAAGTTCTAAAAACATTTATAATCTACCTCCTCCGTCTCCTGTAATTTTAAGAAACTAATTTGAATTGAATAAAATCAACAACAAAAAAGCTCAACTATCACTTTTCAATCTCTATCCAATAATGTCCCCAACTCACCAAGCTACTCAACACATTGAACCCCCCCCCCACCCCCATAATGCTTTGCGGCACAACCCCAATACAACAGACTAGGCTCATTCTCTGATCCTAATCCCATGATTGGATGGACAACATGTCAGTTCAGACTGAAAAAGCATTGATTAGTTGGAGGTCGTTCTCCAACTAATGAAGTGGTCATAATTACCATGTAGGTCTATGGAAGGTAGGTTGGAAGGTAGGTTTTGCATTGAAGTCAATGTACCCAGAGGACAGAAGCTAGCTGTCCTTCAGCTACACCATGGTGCTACCCCAGAGAGTACTGTTGAAGTTACTATAGACCTTCATTCCAAAATAGTGGGTTTTAATCAATTATTTGGTAACATATGAATATATTTAATATAGTTTTATCTACAAAGGAAAAACTTTTTAATTAAATTTCAGTGATGGTGATGGTCCTCCCCTTCCTCCTCTGAGGAGCCTCCACTGAAAGTGATGGATGTCTTTCTGCCAGCCATAAAGGAGCTACAGTGTTTCCCCCCCCCATTCTACACCATTCATTTTCATTGGACATCAATACACCTTTCTTCTTCACAAACAAAGCCATCAGCATGTGGTGTCCTTGATGTTCCTTCAAAAACAAAACCCTCTGACTGCCAGACGAGGCCTTTACATTTTCATTGAATGACCCCAGTGACTTACAATAAACCTTCTACAGGCAGATCTAGGTTGATTCTAGCACACACGCACGCACACACAAACCTGGGACAGCTCTGGCTAATTACACAAGAGGGCATTGCCACGGAGTCCGCAATTTTGTTTCAAATACAAAACACGCTGCGATTACCCAAATTGCTTTTATTTCTACAAAAGCTCAAAGTGTAGCCAAGCCTGGCAGCTGGGTACTAGTGGACACACTGACTGCCTGGTTTAGTGCACACAAACACACAGTCCTCTAGTTGCCTAATGATGTCTACAGCCAAATTAATTAAAAAGTATTTCCTACTTTGGAGGAGCTGGTCTGTTATGGCTCCCCCTCTCCTCTACAGTTCCTATTAGTGTTCTATTGTTTATCAGGAGAGAGAGAGAGCTATCAGAGAGTAGATGAAAGATGGGAAGCACACAGCAACAACAAACTCACAAAACAAAACCTACTTAAATGATTGCTTGCAGCTGTCACATTTTTCATCACAAGAGACCTTGGAGATGGTGATTAACAAACAAATGGAGGCAGATTCATAAGAAGAGTAATAAGGCGTAAGAAAGTCTCCAGCAGCAGGGGTGTCCCTCCCCACTGAAAACCACCACAAGCTGGAAGCCTGCGAGCCGAACGAAAGGGGACAGAGAAGGGAGAGAAGATGTTTTCCAAGATCCCCACAGAAAGAAAATAGTCCCGTAAAGTCATGCTATGAAGCAGAAGTCTTGTATCAATCCACCAAAATCCCTCTGGGTTTAAGGGTGCTGCTCTCCTTGCTTCCCTGTCTACCTGCCTGCCTGGCTGTTCACTGTGCTCCAGGGCAGTCCCAAACCATTCCTTAGTCCAAGACGGAAACCCCCTTTACTCTTACTCCTACCCCCATCTATCTTCATAATGGATTCCAACCCCATTTCAGTTGACTGTGGCTCCACACTGGAGTCAACAGACAGTGAAAATGATTCTCCTATTTAAATTAAGGCACTCTGTAACCAGCTGGGTAGAAACCTAGCTGCTTCAGTAACGGGACACCTTAACGAGGTGAGGGGGAGGAAGGGAAGGAGGAAGGGAGGAGGGTGGCAAAGCACTATCAAAACAACGGGACATTTTCATAAAACTGTCAGTTGGAGAGTAATTATTTTGTGCTGTATGAGAAATTGGTGTTCAGAGCTCAGCTCAGCCTCAGGCTGGTTCTAACAGAGCTCAGCCACAGGCTGGTTCTAACAGAGCTCAGCCTCAGGCTGGTTCTAACAGAGCTCAGCCACAGGCTGGTTCTAACAGAGCTCAGCCTCAGGCTGGTTCTAACAGAGCTCAGCCACAGGCTGGTTCTAACAGAGCTCAGCCTCAGGCTGGTTCTAACAGAGCTCAGCCACAGGCTGGTTCTAACAGAGCTCAGCCTCAGGCTGGTTCTAACAGAGCTCAGCCACAGGCTGGTTCTAACACTCAGACTGTCACCCACTAAACATTTTATGAACGCTGTTCTCTCTCATCGCTAATGATGGCTGATGAGTCAAATTGGAGACAAAAGACAACCCCCCCCCCCCTCTCTCTCTCTCTCTCTCTCTCCAGAGAGTTAGATATGGCCGGACGCTAGATAGGTCCAGTTGGCCGGCCACTGTGTGTAGCTCACCCTGCACTAACATAAATAATATGAGCATGTCTACTTCTGCTAACATTCCCAGTAAAGCAATCAAAACAATCAAGCATCCCTCGTAGCATCCCATATCCCAAATTGCCCATGTTAACATATGTAGCTGAAGAAACAAGGGTCAGGAAATCAAAACACTCTGAATTTACAAATGGACAATCTGACAGCACAGCTGCAGTCACCAACGCTCTGAATAACATAAAAACAGCCTAACCAGCTCTGCTAGGGTGAGTAATGTTCAGTGAGCTGTTCTCTCATTTGTGTCTGTAGGTAGCTAGCAAGTTAGCTTGGGTGCTTGACTGCTGTTATTAGTACAGAACGCTCGGATCAACCTTTAAAGTGATGGGTTGGGCTAAAGCTTCAGAGGGTGTGAACGATGCTGAATGTGTGTAGATTAAGATCAGCGCTCCAGTTGATACCATTTTCTAAAAAGTGAGGTTACAAGTTTATCAAATTTCAAAGCAGAATTACTTTCCCATTGATCCTCAAATGCAGTGTATGAAATATCATCTTGTAGCTCTGTGTCTCTGCTTTTATCTAGTGTAAAAAACATTATTTCAAATTTTGCTGCATAAGACAATCAAGGCGGTTGGTCACAAATAGCTACAGTTTCAACTGCCTGGTGTAGTGCACACACACACACAGACCTCTAGTTGCCTTAAAAACTCTCCCCTCCTACTGTGGAGGAGCTGGTCTGTTATTGCTCCCCCTCTCCTCTAAAGTTCCTCTTGGTGTTCTATTGTTTATCAGGAGAGAGAGAGAGAGAGAGAGAGAGAGAGAGAGAGAGAGAGAGAGAGAGAGAGAGCGCTATCTGAGCGGAGCACACAGCAACAACAAACTTACAAAACAAAACCTCCATAAATGATTGCTCGCAGCTGTCCAAATCGCAAGAGACCTCGGAGATGGTGATTAGCAACAAGCAACAATAATTAGATGTGATAAGACTGTAGTAAGTGGCCACACAGGTATGTCCGGCCACCCGGCCGGCCAGGTACATAGATCGCCCAGATAGGTAGGTCCGGCCAGCCAGAGAGGTAGGTTCGGCCTATCGGATCTACATATCCGGTGGGATGTGGCAGGGATTGCAAACTATTATGGACTACAAAAGGAAACCCAGCCGTAAAGCTGCCCAGTGACGCGAGCCTACCAGACGAGCTATAGGCCTTTTATGCTCGCTTTGAAGCAAGCAACACTGAAGAATGCATGAGAGCACCAGGTGTCCCCGATGACTGTGGGACCACTCTCTTCGTAGCTGATATTAGCAAGACCTTTAAAGAGCTGTTTACCGGGACAGAATACCAGGTTGTGTACTCAGAGCATGCACGGACCAACTGGCAAGTGTCATTCACTGACATTTTCAACCTCTCCTTGACCGAGTCTGTAATATGTACATGTTTGAAAAAGACCACCATAGTCCATGTGCCCGAGAAAGCGAAGGTAACCTGCCAAAATGACTACTGGCCCATAGCACTCACTTTGGTAGCCATGAAGTGCTTTGCAAGTCTGGTCATGGCTCACATCAACACCATCATCCCAGAAATCCTAGACCCACTCCAATTCACATACAGCCCCAACAGTTCCACAGATGACACAATCTCAATCACACTGCCCTTTCCCACCTAGACAAAAGAAACACCTACGTGAGAATGCTATTCATTGACTACAGCTCAGCGTTCAACACTCTAGTGCCCACAAAGGTCATCACTAAACTAAGGACCTGGGACTAAACAACTCCCTCTACAACTGCATCCTGCACTTCCTGACGGGCTGCCCCAGCTGATCCTCAACACAGGGGGCCTCCAGGGGTGTGTGCTCAGTCCCCTCCTGGACTCCCTCTTCACCCACGACTGCATGGCCAGGCACGACTTCAACACCATCATTTAGTTTGCAGACGACACAACAATGGTAGTCCTGATTACCGACAATGACGAGACAGCCTATAGGGAAGAGGTCAGAGATCTGGCCGGGTGGTGCCAGAATAACAACCTATCCCTCAACGTAACTAAGACTAAGGAGATGATTGTGGACTACAGGAAAAGGAGGACCCCATTCTCATCGATGGGGCTGTGGTGGAGCAGGTTGAGAGCTTCAAGTTCCTTGGAGTCCACATCACCAACAAACTAGAATGGTCCAAACACTCCAAGATAGTCGTGAAGAGGACACGACAAAGCCTAATCCCCCACAGGAAACTAAAAAGATTTGTCATGGGTCCTCAGATCCTCAAAAGGTTCTACAGCTGCAACATCGCAAGCATCCTGATTGATTGCATCACTGCCTGGTACGGCAATTGCTCAGCCTCCAACTGCAAGGCACTACAGAGGGTAGTGGGTAGTGCGTATGGCCCAGTACATCACTGGGGCTAAGCTGCTTGCCATTCAGGTCCTCTACACCAGGCAGTGTCAGAGGAAGGCTCTAAAAATTGTCAAAGACCCCAGCCACCCCAGTCATAGACTGTTCTCTCTACTACCGCATGCCAAGCAGTACTGGAGTGCCAAGTCTAGGACAAAAGGCTTCTCAACAGTTTTTACCCCCAAGCCATAAGACTCCTGAACATGTAATCAAATGACTACCCAGACTATTTGCATTGTGTGCCCCCCCAACCCCTCAATTATGCTGCTGATACACTCTGTTTATCATATATGCATAGTCACTTTAACTCTATATTCATGTACATACTACCTCAATTGGCCCGACCAACCAGTGCCTCTGCACATTGGCTAACCGGGCTATCTGCATTGTGTCCCGCCACCCACCACCCGCCTACCCCTCTTTTACACTACTGCTACTCTCTGTTTATCATTTATGCATAGTCACTTTAACCATATCTACATGTACATACTACCGCAATCAGCCCGACTAACCGGTGCCTGTATGTAGCCTCGCTACTGTTGTAGCATCTCTACTGTTATAGCCTCTCTACTGTTGTAGCCTCGCTACTGTTATAGCCTCTCTACTGTTGTAGCCTCGCTACTGTTATAGCCTCTCTACTGTTATAGCCTCTCTACTGTTGTAGCCTCGCTACTGTTATAGCCTCTCTACTGTTATAGCCTCGCTACTGTTGTAGCCTCGCTACTGTTATAGCCTCTCTACTGTTGTAGCCTCGCTACTGTTATAGCCTCTCTACTGTTATAGCCTCGCTACTGTTGTAGCCTCGCTACTGTTATAGCCTCTCTACTGTTATAGCCTCTCTACTGTTATAGCCTCGCTACTGTTATAGCCTCTCTACTGTTGTAGCATCTCTACTGTTATAGCCTCTCTACTGTTATAGCCTCGCTACTGTTATAGCCTCTCTACTGTTATAGCCTCGCTACTGTTGTAGCATCTCTACTGTTATAGCCTCTCTACTGTTATAGCCTCGCTACTGTTGTAGCATCTCTACTGTTATAGCCTCTCTACTGTTATAGCCTCTCTACTGTTATAGCCTCGCTACTGTTATAGCCTCTCTACTGTTATAGCCTCGCTACTGTTGTAGCATCTCTACTGTTATAGCCTCTCTACTGTTATAGCCTCGCTACTGTTGTAGCATCTCTACTGTTATAGCATCTCTACTGTTATAGCCTCGCTACTGTTATAGCCTCTCTACTGTTATAGCCTCTCTACTGTTATAGCCTCTCTACTGTTATAGCCTCTCTACTGTTGTAGCCTCTCTACTGTTATAGCCTCTCTACTGTTATAGCCTCTCTACTGTTGTAGCCTCTCTACTGTTATAGCCTCTCTACTGTTGTAGCATCTCTACTGTTATAGCCTCTCTACTGTTATAGCCTCTCTACTGTTATAGCCTCTCTACTGTTATAGCCTCTCTACTGTTATAGCCTCTCTACTGTTATAGCCTCTCTACTGTTATAGCCTCTCTACTGTTATAGTCTCGCTACTGTTGTAGCCTCTCTACTGTTATAGCCTCTCTACTGTTATAGCCTCTCTACTGTTATAGCCTCGCTACTGTTGTTTTTCACTGTCTTTTTACTGTTGTTTTTATTTCTTTACTTACCTATTGTTCACCTAATACCTTTTCTGCACTATTGGTTAGAGCCTGTAAGTAAGCATTTCACAGCATTGCACCTGTTGTAGTAGGTGCAAATGATAAATAAACTTTTGATTTGAGATAAACAAATATATTTTAACACTTTTTTGGTTCTATATGAGTTATATGAGTCTATATGAGTTATTTCAAAGTGTTGATGTTTTCACTATTATTCTACAATGTAGAAAATGGTTAAAAAAATAAAGATAAACCCTTGAATGAGTAGATGTGTCCAGATTTTTGATGGGTACTGTATGTGATCTTATACAAATGTAAGCAAGGTTTTAAATAATTCACTTGTTTGGGCATCTTGCAGTCAATTTTTGTCTACAAATTATTTGCAATTATGTTCCTTCCCCCTTACCACCTACAGCATAAGTGCCATCTTGTGGCTTTGGTACCTGCTGTGCTGTGGAGAGCAAGACCACAGACCATAGACCATCCATCAAATTCATTTATGATTTTAAATAAATAAAATACTTTACATGATTGAGATCCAAGTTCTAGTTCTGCCCCTACGGATGGAGATGGGATGCATCTATATAGACTAAAGTGGCTTCTTCTCCTTGCCTCCTCTCCAGATGCTGTCTGTCCTGTCAGGAGTGAAGGGGAAGGTGAGGTAGAGGTTTTACACGCAACACATTCCCCAGCAGGACCAATAGGGGGCGCTGATGTTTCACCATGGAATATCTGCCTGAAATAAAGCTTGGGAGTACTAGTAGAGGATGGAAAAGTCAGATTTTCTTTTGGCATGAAAGAAAGGTGAAATTCTCAAACAAATAGTTTACTCTTTAGCACTTCTTTGTGGAATGTAAAGAAAAAATCCTACACAATGGAGTATTCAAATAAATCAAGACTGAATCATTCTCATGCCCTATTGTATAGTGTGGTATGTGAGGAAAGTATACTTGTATAGACTATGCTATATATCTATCATCAGTAGTATCTGTTATTCACATCTTTTGTAAAGATTCATGTCTGACTTCACTTTATGATTTTAATTAGCTATCTTAATTTCATTTCTCCTTCTTGTTTTTGTTTCATCGTAAGTAATTTGATCTTATTATTTTATATAAACAAATGTGTTTACTTGTATTGAAAATTGTCATACAAGTAATTGTTATACAAATGATTATTATTATTTTTCGATCATGAATCTTACTGGAAGTTTGCTCTGCTCAGGGATCCAACTGAATTATCGACATGGACCCGTTCCAAGTTCCAAACCAGTTGTCATTCCAACAGATCCTATCGTCAATCATATGCTTCTCTTTCTACCCTTTTAGTAGGATGTGGTTTAAGCCAAATATGCCTTACCAGACACATGAGCAACATGCATTTTTATGGTATGTGAACACTTTAGGGATGTTTTTTGCCTTGTAATTTCTGGGCAGCAGGAAGGCTGGCTGACTGACTTCTGTTTCCTCAGCTGGCACAACAGGTCTTTGAGTCCTTGTGAGATGACAGTTGACATAGAGAGGCATGACAGGGATGGACCAAGGGTCAGCTGTAGGACATGGTCTACAATCGTGTCTTGTCTAGAACCGGTTCTGACCATTCCCGACCTCCCCTGGCCTCTCAAGTCTGTCTCTATTAGCAGCAAAAGTTGGGAAATGAGAGGTATGATAGCTGTGTGGTCCCATGGTGTTTATACTTGAATACTATTGGTTGTACAGATGAACGTGGTGCCTTCAGGCATTTGGAAATTGCTCCCAAGGATGAACCAGACTTGTGGAGGTCTACCATTTTTCTCTGAGGTCTTGGCTGATTTATTTTGATTTTCCCATGATGTCAAGCAAAGAGGCACTGAGTTTGAAGGTAGGTCTTGAAATATATTCACATGTACACCTCCAATTGACTCAAAGGATGTCAATTAGCCTATCAGAAGCTTCTAAAACCATGACATCATTTTCTGGAATTTACCAAGCTGTTTAAAGGCAACAGTCAACACAGTCAAAGATTATCCAACTTGAATAAACGCTTGGAGGTAAGTATGACTGCAGTGATGTAGTCTATGGCAACACGGATATCACTTATTATTGATATCTACATAGCGCATTGATGTGAATCACACTGCTGCTATCTCATTTAGCTATTTTCGATTTACAGATTGTGGTGGGTGAGGATGGCTGTTCACAAATATAAATGGTTATTTGAACCCAATAATGGTTGAATTCAAGAACTTTAAGCTGCCTATCAATCATTGTTTTTGAAACCAGTGGACAGCCATCTTGCCAACAGCTGCGTAGTGTGGACCCCAGCCTATGGAATAAAAGTATTGCCTTTATTGCTCAATCTAATTGTTTAAAAAGCTGATAAAAAAAATACAATTAATAGGCCTAATGGACATATGCTCAAACCCGTATACTTTTGATAGACTTAAAAGGGCGATCTGTAGTTGCTACATACATTTTTGGACCTATAAATTGTATATATCAATGTAAAGTTATTATTGTATTATTTATATGTAGTAGAAACCGATGGGTTAGAAGAAGCCTACATAACCAACCCATGAAGTAAAATGCAACATCAGCTATGTAAACCAGCTATGTAAACTTTAACATTGATTTATCCTGCAATAGATGTCGTTCATGTCACGCCCTGGTCTTAGTATTTTGTGTTTTCTTTCTTTATTTGGTCAGGCCAGGGTGTGACATGGGTTTATTTTGTGGTGTGTTTGTGTATTGGGGTTTTTCGTAGGTTTTGGGATTTGTGGCTTAGTGGGGTGTTCTAGCAAAGTCTATGGTTGCCTGAGGCGGTTCTCAATCAGAGGCAGGTGATTCTCGTTGTCTCTGATTGGGAACCATATTTAGGCAGCCATATTCTTTGAGTGTTTCGTGGGTGATTGTTCATGGCTCTGTGTTTTGTTATTCACCAGATAGGCTGTATAGGTTTTCACGGTCCATTTGTTGTTTTGTATTGTTCGTGTTCATCTTCATTAAAGATGTATATTATTAACCATGCTCCATTTTGGTCCGACTCTCTTTCGACAGAAGAAAACCGTAACAGTTCAAATGGTAATTTTGTCTTCTTCTAAAGTCTCTTAAGGGGAAAGTAATCTAAAAGTAACTGAATGTAATTAGATTACGTTACTGAGTTTGGGTAATCCAAAAGTTTCGTTACCGATTACAATTTTGGACAGGTAACTAGTAACTGTAACGGATTACATTTAGAAAGTAACATACCCAACCTTGCATATACATACAGTATGCTTTACATTAGTTATCTTGTTATTATTTGCTGTTATTAGTCCCAACCTTCAGCACCATTCAACCCCTCCCATCTATCTCTTAACACCATCCATATTGGATTTCTATTTGCCATATATGTAAGGACAGACTCGGGAGACGAGAAGCAAGCACAGGGAGTGAACATTTAATTGAATGAAACAACAGACAAAACAAGAACAGGGACTGGACAGGGAGAAAAAATAATATTGCGACAATAATGCTGACACGTGGAACCAACTGAGGAACAGACAGATAAAGGGCAATCAACAAAGTGAAGGAGTCCAGGTGAATCCAATGAGCGCTAAAGCGTGTAATGATGGTGACAGGTGTGCGTAATGAAGGGCAGCCTGGTGTCCTCGAGAGACAGAGAGGAGGAGCGGGAGCAGTCGTGACAAAATATTTTTCTGAACCTTTTTATTTTCATTGTTTCTACAGATTGTAAATAGAAAATAAACATCAGCAAGATCTCTCTGCTGTTCATCTTTCCCTCGATCCTAACTAGTCTCCCAGTCCCTGCCACCGAAGAAGATCCCTACAGCATGATGTTGCCACCACCATGCGTCACTGTAAAGATGGTGCTAGGTTTCCTCCAGACGGGATGCTTGGCATTCTGTCAAAAGAGTTCAATCTTGGTTTCATCAGACCAAAGAATCTTGTTTCTCATGAAAATTGAAAATTGTCATTCCTTCTGGAAGTTTCTCCCATCTCCACAGAGAAATTCTGGAGCTCAGTCAGATTGACCATCGGGTTCTTGGTCACCTTCCTGACCAAGGCCCTTCTCCCTCGATTGCTCAGTTTGGCACGGTGGCTAGCTCTAGGAAGAGTCTTGCTGATTCCAAACTTCTTCCATTTAAGAATGATGGAGGCCACTGTATTGTTGGGGACCTTCAATGCTGCAGAAATATTTTGGTAGCCTTCCTCAGATCTGTGCCTCGACACAATCCTGTCTCGGAACTCTACGCACAATTCCTTCGACCTCATGGCTTGGTTTTTGCTCTGACATGCGTTGTCAACTGCGTTGTCAACTGTGGGACCTTATATAAACCTTTCCAAATCATCTTCAATCTATTGAATTTCCATGGAGGAATCCAATGGGGCGGCAGGGTAGCCTAGTGGTTAGAGCGTTGGACTAGTAACCGGAAGGTTGCAAGTTCAAACCCCCGAGCTGACAAGGTACAAATCTGTCGTTCTGCCCCTGAACATGCAGTTAACCCACTGTTCCTAGGCTGTCATTGAAAATAAGAATTTGTTCTTAACTGACTTGCCTGGTTAAATAAAGGTAAAATATATATATATTTTTTAATCAAGTTGTAGAAACATCTCAAGGATGATCAATGGAAACAGGATGCACCTGAGCTCCTTTTTGAGTATCATAGCAATGGGTCAAAATACCTATGTAAATAAGGTATTTCAGTTTTTTATTTGCAAACATTTTTTAACAAAAGTTTTTGTTTTGTCATTTTGGTGTATTGTGTGTAGTTTGTATTTAATCCATTTTAGACTAAGACTGTAACATAACAAAATGTGGGAAAAAGTCTAAACATTCTCCTAATGCACTGTATGTCACACATCACTGGGCAATGTGACACTCTCCTCCTCCTTCCTGTTTGTCTGGTCCTTCAAGGCTGTCTGGGAGGAACAGAGTGAGGGACTGAGTATCGGACTCAATGGCCATGCTGTTCTCTCTCTCTCTCTCTCTCTCTCTCTCTCTCTCTCTCTCTCTCTCTCTCTCTCTCTCTCTCACATTTCTCTGTAACTTCTTTTGGAGTGTTAACAGTGGAAGTGAACAGTCATTTGAGGTTCCAGTGTGAGAGAAGCCACAGCTGTTTATGCCATCCAGTCCAGTGTATGTGTGGTAAATGTGTGTGGGGTCAATATGATGTCAGAGGTGGTGGCTGAAGCATAGCTTTGAATATTTAATTACTCTCATTTGGAACACTATTGCGTCACTTCATCTGGTCTTACCCTGTTACCCTCTAACTAACTCAAAACTGAGAGAGAAAGTGTGTCTGTGTGCTTGTGTTTATCTCTATTCATGTTCTTTGAAGACTAAACTTAGACCTGCATTTTTCCAGCCAAATGTAATAAAAGTGAGTATCGTGTTGTTTAATCTCCCCTGTCTTTATGTCCCTAGGGCATCTCTCTAATGGTAGGGGACTTCCTCATCTCAGTGTTTCCAGATCAGTGTCATGTTACGTATTTAGTGCAGTGAGGGATTTAGACAGGATAAAACACACACACAAAACCCTTTAGTCAGCTATATCAGTCCTAGTGAGATGGTTGAACTATCATGTGTCAGCTGGAGTCCAGACACACACAGATGTGTATCCCCAACCATGAATTATACCAAATCACGGCTCATCTCATTCCCCCTAATATCGTTCACCATCCCCCCTCTGTTTCACTGAATTTAAAACAGATAAATGATTGGTTTTCCTGTCACTATTTTCCTACCTCAGTCTGACAGTTTGCAGATGGAAATAATGGTGTGGGGGAGGGGGGGGGGGGGGGGGGGGGGGTTGAATTGGAAGAGTAATTTACATTAGGGCTGGCAGCACTGCAAAATGAGTAGGCCTATGTAAAGTGAATGTACAGTTGTAAGAACAAAGTCAATGATTCTCCTAATATTTGATAAAGAGATTTGTTAAAGTGACACATATAAAGAGCTATAAATGTTTTATAAAAAGAGACACACAAGATACAGATTCTCCCTAGTCTGATATATGTTAAACCCCCCCCCCCCCCCTGTACCAGAGGTGGTCCAGGCTGGGGTCTAATTCAATTGGTTACAGAGGCTAGGTCAAGGCAGTTAACATCTCTCTTGAGGCAATGCATTGTATGCTGATCTTTGCCTTTGAGAAGAACTTTGATATTTTCTCTTTTGGGGCCATACTTAACTTCAACTCCAAGCAACAAGGACTTTTCTCAAGTCAGGCTGTGGCCCTGGGTTTGAAATGTATTTCACAAAGAGGTTGTTTTAACACACGCATCACGGCTCATTGAGAGCACTGCAGACTGAAGTCTCAAACTCTATTTGTGCCTCTTTCTGTCTGTTGCACAAGGCATCGCAAGCATGAACAAGACTCAGCTCCGTGATGCCAGTCGAGCAGCTATCAAAGACAGCTTTCCCACAATTCCTCAGAGACAACTGGCAAAGCCCTCTTGGCTCTGTGGTGCTCTCGCTGGGGTATCCCACCTACCTGCTCCCCTGGCTCTCTGGGCCTACCAGGCCCATTTTGTTATATCTATTTTTTATTTCACCTTCATTTAACCAGGTAGGCTAGTTGAGAACAAGTTCTCATTTACAACTGGGACCTGGCCAAGATAAAGCAAAGCAGTTCGACACAATACAACAGAGTTACACATGGAATAAACACACATATAATAAAAAATACAGTAGAAAAATCTATATACAGTGTGTGCAAATAGGATAAGAGAGGTAAAGGCAAAAAATAGGCCATGGTGGTGAAGTAATTACAATATAGCAATTAAAAAATGGAATGGTAGGATATACAGAAGATGAATGTGCAAGTAGAGATACAGGGGTGCAAAGGAGCAAGATAAACAAATAAATACAGTATGATGGTAGATTGGTTGGGGTAATTACAGATGAGCTATGTACAGGTGCAGTGATCTGTGAGCTGCTCTGACAGCTGGTGCTTAAAGCTAGTGAGGGAAGTAAGAGTCTCCAGCTTCAGAGGTTTTGCAGTTCATTCCAGTCATTGGCAGCAGAGAACTGGAAGGAGAGGCGGCCAAAGGAGGAATTGGCTTTGGGGGTGACCAGTGAGATATACCTGCTGGAGCGCGTGCTACGGGTGGGTGCTGCTATGGTGACGAGTGAGCTGAGATAAGGCATTACCTAGCAGAGACTTGTAGATGACCTAGAGCCAGTGGGTACGAGTACGAAGCGATAGCCAGCCAACGAGAGCGTACAGGTCGCAGTGGTGGGTAATATATGGGGCTTTGGTGACAAAACGGATGGCACTGTGATAGACTGCATCCAATTTGTTGAGTAGAGTGTTGGAGGCTATTTTATAGATGACATCGCCGAAGTCAAGGATCGGTAGGATGGTCAGTTTTATGAGGGTATGTTTGGCTGCATGAGTGAAGGATGCTTTGTTGCGAAATTGGAAGCCAATTCTAGATTTAATTTTGGATTGGAGATGCTTAATGTGAGTCTGGAAGGAGAGTTTACAGTCTAGCCAGACACCTAGGTATTTGTAGTTGTCCACATATTCTAAGTCGGAACCGTCCAGTAGTGATGCTGGACGGGCGGGCAGGTGCGGGCAGTGATCATTTGAAGAGCATGCATTTAGTTTTACTTGCATTAAAGAGCAGTTGGAGGCCACGGAAGGAGAGTTGTATGGCATTGAAGCTCGTCTGGAGGTTAGTTAACACAGTGTCCAAGGAAGGGCCAGAAGTATACAGAATGGTGTCATCTCCGTTGAGGTGGATCAGAGAATCACCAGCAGCGAGAGCGACATTATTGATGTATACAGAGAAGAGAGTCAGCCCAAGAATTGAAGCCTGTGGCACCCCCATTGAGACTGCAAGAGGTCCGGACAACAGGCCCTCCGATTTGACACACTGAACTCTATCAGAGAAGTAGTTGGTGAACCAGGCGAGGAAATCATTTGAGAAACCAAGGTTGTTTGTTCTGCCAATAAGAATGTGGTGATTGACAGAGTTGAAAGCCTTGGCCAGGTCGATGAATACAGCTGCACAGTAATCTCAGTAGTCTCTTATTGATGGCGGTTATGATATTGTTAGGACCTTGAGCGTGGCTGAGGTGCACCCATGACCAGCTCTGAGACCAGATTGCATAGCAGAGAAGGTAGGGTGGGATTCAAAGTGGTCGGTAATCTGTTTGTTGACTTGGCTTTCGAAGACCTTAGAAAGGCAGGGTAGGATAGATATAGGTCTGTAGCAATTTGGGTCTAGAGTGTCTCCCCCTTTGAAGAGGGGGATGACCGCGGCAGCTTTCCAGTCTTTAACCGCTTTCCAGTCCAATCTCAGACGATACGAAAGAGAGGTTGAACAGGCTATTATTAAGGGTTGCAACAATTTCAGCAGATCATTTTAAAATGAGAGGGTCCAGATTGTCTAGCCCGGCTGATTTGAAGGGGTCCAGGTTTTGCAGTTCTTTAAGAATATCAGCTATCTGGATTTGGGTGAAGGAGAAATGAGGGAGGCTTGGGTGAGTTGCTGTGGGGAAAGCATGGCCAGCCATAGAAAAATGCTTATTGAAATTCTCAATTATAGTGGATTTATCGGTGGTGACAGTATTTCCTAGCCTCAGTGCAGTGGGCAGCTGGGAGGAGGTGCTCTTATTCTCCATGGACTTTACAGTGTGCCAGAATTATTTTGAGTTTGTACTACAGGATGCACATTTCTGCTTGAAAAAGCTAGCCTTAGCTTTCCTAACTGCCTGTGTATATTTGTTCCTGACTTCCCTGAAAAGTTTCATATCACGGGGGGCTATTCGATGGTAATGCAGAACGCCACAGGATGTTTTTGTGCTGGTCAAGGGCAGTCAGGTCTGGAGAGAACCAAGGGCTATATCTGTTCCTGGTTCTATATTTTTTGAAAGGGGCATGCTTATTTAAGATGGTGAGGAAGGCATCCTCTACTGACGGGATGAGGTCAATATCCTTCCAGGATACCTGGGCCAGGTCGATTAGGAAGGCCTGCTCGCTGAAGTGTTTTAAGGAGCGTTTGATAGTGATGAGGGGTGGTCGTTTAACCGCAGACCAGTTATGGATGCAGGCAATGAGGCAGTGATCGCTGAGATCTTGGTTGAAAACAGCAGAGGTGTATTTGGAGGGCAAGATAGTTAGGATGATATCCATGAGGGTGCCCGTGTTTACGGATTTGGGGTTGTACTTGGTGGGTTCATTGATCATTTGTGAGAGATTGAGGGCATCAATCTCGAATTGTTTGGGTACAGACCTGGATAGTAAGACAAAACTCTGCAGGCTATCTCTGCAGTAGATTGCAACACCTCCCCCTTTGGTAGTTCTATCTTGTCGGAAAATGTTATAGTTAGTGATGGAAATTTCTGGGGTTTTGGTGGTCTTCCTGAGCTAGGATTCAGACAAGGCTAGGACATCCGGGTTGGCAGAGTGTGCTAGGGTAGTGAATAAAACAAACTTAGGGAGGAGACTTCTGATGTTGACATGCATGAAACACATAAACAAAGGTATGGTAGGATGTGGTACAGTGAGGGTAAACCTGTGCCTAGAGTGATGATGAAAGAGATATTGTCCATAGAAATATCATTTAAACCAGGTGATGTCACCGCATGTGTGGTAGGTGGAACTAAAGTGTTAAAGAAGGCGTATTGAGCAGGGCTAGAGGCTCTACAGTGAAATAAGGCAATAAACACTAACCAAAACAGCAATGGACAAGGCATGTTGACGTGAGCGAGAGGCATGCGTAGCCGAGTGATCACAGGAGTTCAGTGAGTGGCTTCAGGCAGCTTGCGGGCCGGGGCTAGCAAGCTAACAGAAGGGCCTTGGAGGGACGTCGCAACGGAAGAAACTCTGTTGTTGCTCCCTCGTGCTATTACATCGGCAGACAGATCAGCAGTGCTCCGTGTGGTAAACCATGGCCAATTGGCAGTGTAGGTATAGTGGCCAAAGAATTTGTCCGGTGGGCCTCTTAAGCTAACAGTCCGATGTGCTCTGGATGTGCTCTGGATGTGCTCTGGATGGAATTTCAGGGGACGAAGCGACGGCAGAGCCAGTTCAGAAAAACCCCACCGGGCGATTCACGTCGGTGGTTCAGTCGTGATGAGTTGGCGGGGTTCCAAGCCAGTTGGCAAAAAGAGGTATTGTAGCCCAAGTAGTGGCTGATGGACCTCTTTGGCTAGCCGGGAGGTGGGCCTAGCAAGGCTAACTCCAGGCTAATTGGTTATTGCTTCGGGACAGTGACGTTAGCCAGGAGTGGCCACTCGAATAGCAGCTAGCTAGCTGCGGTGATCCAGGTGAAGAAATTTAAAAAAGAAAAAAATGTCAAATAAAATTTAAGCTTCGGAGCTTGCGATAGGAATCCGGAGATACAGAGAAAAATAAGTCCGAATTGCTCTGGTTTGAGTCGCGCTGTGCAGACTGGCGAGAGTTGTCCGTGCTAGAGGTGGCTGATGAACGCTAGCTAACTACTAGCTACTGGCTAGCATCTGTTGGGGTCCCGGTTCAGGCAACGGTTCAGACGACGGATCAGCAGAGCTCCGTATGGTGGGTATAGTTGCCAAAGAATTTCTCCAATGGGTCTCTTAAGCTAACAGTCCGATGTACTTTAGACAGCTAGCGAGCCGTGGCTAACTCGTAGCCAGTTAGCTGGCTAGCTTTTGATGAGTTCTTAAGTATAAAAATAGCAGATCCGTACCACATTGGGTGAGGCGTGTTGCAGTAGAGTATATTCAGTCCGTAAATAGAAAGTGATATTAAAATATTAAATATAGATACGAAGATGAAAAAAACAAAGAAAAAGGAAAAACAATGTTTACAAGGGACAGGAAGGGACAAGACAAAAACACATGTCCGACTGCTACGCCATCTTGGAAGACAATAGTTCTGGGAAAACACTCTGTTTCATTAGTTCCCTGCAGTCCTCTTCTCTGTTAGATATATTTACAAAAGCCAAGAGGGCTTTGCAGCAAAAACTATAATAGTGTAGTGTACTTTAACAGACAGGTCAAATGTGAACTAGAACTCTCTCTGTGCTTTTATCCATTTTTATACATTACATATTCATCTACAAACAAACCAATCAAATGTATTTCGTTTTACAGTAACAGCTGAAGGAGGGATTGAGAGCACATTTTGGGGCCATAGTTCCCCCTCTGTCCCTTTTTTTGTGCCGCTGCAGTAGCAATAATTCCGGTAGCCTACATCACAGTCTGTTGGCAGCAGGTCCTATACAGGGAATACCTGCTGAGCAGGGACCACCCATGGAAGAACATATAACAGTAGGCTACAGTTTCAATAGGCATTAAAACACACAAAGGTGCATTGTGTTGCCAAGCACTGGTTTACAAAAGAGACTACAATCTAGCCCATTATCTAGCTCTGCTTGCTACTAATACAGATTGCCCAAGTTCACGCTAATGTTGTAATGGATTTGTCTTCACATTGTTATATTATTAGGGCTCCCGAGAGGCGCAGCGGTCTAAGACACTGCATCTCAGTGCTAGAGGCTTCACTACAGATCCTGACGCACAATTGGCCCAGCGTAGTCCGAGTTAGGGGAGGGTTTGGCCGGGGTAGGCCGTCATTGTAAAATACGATTTTTTCTTAACTGACTTGCCTGGTTAAATATAAAAATATATAAAAATTTGGCAATAACTTTGAATGTTCACACCTTGGCCTGTTTCACCTGTGCTTGTCTCCAACCCCCTCCAGGTGTTTGCCCTCTTCCTTATTATCCCTTGTGTATTTATACCTGTGTTCTCTGTCTGTTTGTTGCCAGTTCATCTTGTATGTTTTTCAAGTCAACCAGCATGTTTTCCTGTACTCCTGCTTCTATTATCTTTTTGCTAGTCCTCTCGGTTTTGACCTTTGCCTGTCCTAACTCTGAGCCCACCTGCCTGACCACTCTGACTGCTTTGACTTGTCTTCTGCTTGCCTCTATTGGAACATTAAACATTGTTACTTCGACAGTCTGCATCTGGGTCTTATCTTGATTCGTGATACACCTGGCATTGCATAGGGTTGTTTCGATGCAAATCCGCTGCTTACTGTTTTGCATGAAGAATAATAATTTATAATAATAATTTCCTATAGTTTTCTTGGGTCTAGTCATTCATTTTGGAGAACATTTACAAGAAACAACAAGTGAAATGACAAGGTATTTAGCCTAAGCAGTCTAAAGTTGACGTTTAGGAGAATATTATGTACAGTATATTTCAGAAACATCTCTCTCCATACATCAACCCAAGACTCGACAGACGATACATTGATCAAAAGGATACCACAATGACTGGATCAGACCTTACAGTGCATTCGGAGAGTATTCAGACTCCTTGACTTTTTCCACATTTTGTTACTTTACAGCCTTATTCTAAAATTGATTAAATTACGTATTTTTCCTCATTAATCTACACACAATACCGCATAATGACGAAGAAAATACATTTTTGTTTAAATGTTAGCAAATTTAAACATAATAAAGAACATAAATACCTTATTTACATAAGTATTCAGATCATTTGCTATGAGACTCAAAATTGTCCGTAGAACTCCGACACAGGATTGTGTCGAGGCAAAGATCTGGGGAAGGGAACCAAACCATTTCTGCAGCATTGAAGGTCCCCAAGAACACAGTAGTCTCCATCATTCTTAAATGGAAGAAGTTTGGAACCACCAAGACTCTTCCTAGAGCTTGACACCTGTCCAAACTGAACAAGCGGGGGAGAAGGGCCTTGGTCAGGAAGGTGACCAAGAACCCGATGGTCATTCTGACAGAGCTCCAAAGTTACTCTGTGGAGCTGGGAGAATCTTATAGAACGACAACCATCTCTGCAGCCCTCCACCAATCAGGCCTTTATGGTAGAGTGGCCAGACGGAAGCCACTCCTCAGTAAAAGGCACATAACAGCCCGCTTGGAGCCAAAAAGCACCTAAAGGACTCTCAGACCATGAGAAACAAGATTCTCTGGTCTGATGAAACCAAGATTGAACTATTTGGCCTGAATGTCAAGTGTCACGTCTGGAAGAAACCTAGCACCATCCCAACAGTGAAGCGTAGCGTCATACCCAAGAAGACTCGAGGCTGTAATCACTGTCAAAAGGTTCTTCAACAAAGTACTGACTAAAGGGCCTGAATACTTATGTAAATGTGATATTTAAGTTTTTTTACTTTATACATTTGTGAAAATTTCTAAAAACCTAGTTTTGCCTCTTCATTTTGGGGTATTACGTGTACATAGAGGGGAAACAACAATTTAATCCATTTTAGAAAAAGGCTGTAATGTAACAAAATGTGGAAAAAGTAAAGGGGTCTGAATACTTTCCGAGTGCACTGTATATCCCTTAACCCTCATTTCTACCAACCCTAACTTCAAAGGCTTCTCCAACCAGTCCATCCCGTGATGCACACTTCTCTTCCCTACATCAAACGCTCTGGCTGCAAACTATTTATGTGGCTATAAAAGAGGATTTTTGGTCTGAGCCCAAACTGTTTGACATCTGTGCTCAATCTTTACCGCGGTGTGTAATGGATTCTTTGTTCTCTCTTATGGAAGAGAAGAGGGGAGGTAAGGGGAGAGGGGGAGCCAGGTAGGGGGCCTCAGGTACCATTATGGACTGTGGGACTCCTGAAAAACTTCAGGGGATGACTGGGCGAGACTGAGGGTCGGCTACTGTAAAACCAGGATCAGAGGTCAAAGCTTAGATCATGTTAGACTGTATGAAACGGGATACTGCTCACACAGAGGATAACACTTGAAGAAACAGGGAATCCACAAGCGTATTGAGTTGTACACAGAACACAAACAAGCTTTGGGCCAGCGAGCACATCTTGGATGTTGATACAGAGCATCAGCATCAGTAAGCTCGAGCTAGCTGGTAGACCTTTGGCCCTAAGTTTAGCACCGGCTAGTACATAGAACCTTGTACAGAAACATTTAGGTGCATTCAGCATAGTTGGAGATTTGATCACAAGCTTCACGTGCAAGCTCAGGGTACACAGGGGCTCCTTCAGATGCAGGTGCAGACATAAACGTGGGGTCTCCTGGCAACCCTTCTCACCAAAGGGCACTCGTCACTTGGGTGGTTGTTGGTCAGCAAACAGCCTCTGAACTACACTGCCCTGTAGTCTGAAATACCCTCAGTCAGGCCTCAGCTGGTTCGGTGTGTGTGCAATGTCATCTGTTATATAGCCTTAACATTTCTGACCTCTTTGATGTGGTAAATCACCAGTGTTCTCATAGAAGGGTTTGTCATGAAACACTTCCAGCGACATAGTAGTGAAATCTTCCCTACAGGGCTGATAGATGATACTGGAGCTATCTTTTATGCTCCACATGGGGCCTAAATGTCAGTGTTTTCCCTCTTCGATCCATTACCTCCCTGGAGAGAGGACTGTTATGACACAATACCCTGTGGTGGTTAGTAAACAGAGCTAGATAATACTCTGAATATATATATCGTCCCACTGCTTGGCAAGTTGATTTCAGTTGTATAAAAAGCTAACATACACATAAATAAACAGATGCACGGGAAATGGACAGCACGTCAATATACATAAGATTATATGGCACACCTTCACAGCTGGTAGTAAGAAGAGTCCTCCCCTTGAGACAGTATCCATAAACCTCCCCACCAGATGTGTGATCAAGGTTGTACCCATAACAGGAGCCGTAGCTAATCCTCCTCTGATGGGGGCCTAGATCACCTCAGGGAGACGTGTAAAGAGACGTGCAGGCCTACAGCCAGAACCAGAGCTCCTGAGAGATTTCCCACCCAGCCCACCAGCTCCTCATCAAAGACCCCAGCAGGTGTGCACGTGTGTCAGCCTCTGGGATCTTCAACCTCCCCTGGGCTGGTCCCAAGTGTGGAGTTTACAGACGGAGGTGCTTCAGGTCTGGCTGAGCCTGAGTGTATAGGGCCTACATCAGAGAGATGGTATGTAGTAGAATATAGTGTATTTGATGGAGAATCATCCCTCTGAAAACCACCACTACATCTAGATTCTAAAGCATGTTTGGAGTTGCGGTGTTCATGGAATGAATCCCAATTAGAAGCAATCATATTATTCTGGATTGCACTTTAGACAATTGCAGCCAGGAATGCTGTCTGTGGTTCAAACTAGACGAAAGCACTTGTGATTATGTGATGATCCATTTTAAGTGTGAGTGACTCAGTGCCGCTGTGAAAGTTTGCAATGTGCATCACGTCACGTACATACTCTTACACATTTTAAACCAGGATAGTCACACTGTAGCTATCACATACAGATGTAGGGTTTTCATTTGAGCCAGTTTGCTACAGCAGGAAAATAATCCTGCAGGAACAGGAAATGTGAAATATTATGTGGATTACAATACATGTACATTTTTGTAGGTCTTGATCCATTTTTCATAAGAGAAAATCAAGTCTGAAATTTCTATGTGGAAATTACAAACTTCATAAGCCTTTTTAATCCTCAAATACACTACACGTTTTTAATTTCCTGCATCGCAAGTCATCCTGCAACAGGGTGATTCAATTAAGATCCTACATCTGTATAGGAATCTCGGCTAATTACTATTTAATATTTTCCACTGTCGTGGATGGGATGTCAGGTCCTCTAGTTGGTTGTAACTGTGAGGGTTGTATCTGCTACAGCTCAAGCTGTTATTGTGGTGTGATTAAATGTTCCTTGGCTGAGCTCCAGCTAGCACTGACCAATGCAATTCACCATGGCTCAACTTCCTCAAGCACTGACTGACCAATGGTTACATGTTGATGTACAACACCCACATCGACATTGATAGCTGTAGACATTGTTGTTGTTTTTTCTTATCCAGTGATTGATTATCAGTCAATGGACGAGTTCTTTTTCTCTGTAGCATCAGTACACTGCCATCATGTACAGTGCTTTCAGAAAGTATTCATACCCCTTGACTTATTCCACATGTTGTTGTATTACAGCCTGAATTCAAAGTGGATTAAAAAAAAGAAGAAATCCCACCCATCTACACACAACACCCCATAATGACAAGTTGAAAACATGTTTTTAGAAATCTTAAATGCATAAAAAAATGTACACTACATAAATATCTCATTGACATAAGTAGTATTCACACCCCTGAGTGAATACATTTTAGAAACAGCTTTGGCAGCGATTATAGCTGTGAGTCTTTCTGGATAAATCTCTAAGAGCGTTGCACACCTGGATTATGCTGAGCACTTGTTGGCTGCTTATCCTTCACTCTGTCGTCCAACTCATCCCAAACCATCTCAATTGTGTTGAGGCCGGGTGATTGTGGAAGTCAGGTCATCTGATGCAGCACTCCATCACTCTCCTTGGTCAAATAGCCCGTACACTGCCTGGAGGTGTGTTGGGTCATTGTCCTGTTGAAAAACAAATGATAGTCCCACTAAGCACAAACCAGATGGGATGGTGTATCGCTGCAGAATGCTGTTAAGTGTTAAGTGTGCTTTGAATTCTAAATAACTCACTGACAGTGTCAACAGCAAAGCACCCCCACACCATCACACCTCCTCTTCCATGCGTCATGGTGGGAATCACACATTCAGAGATCATCCGTTCACCTACTCTGTGTCTCACAAAGACATGGCTGTTGGAACCAATAATCGCAAATTTGGACTCATCAGACCAAAGGACAGATTTCCACCGGTCTAATGTCCATTGCTCGTGTCTCTTGGCCAAAGCAAGTCTCTTATTAATATTGGTGTCCGTTAGCAGTGGTTTCTTTGTAGCAATTTGACCATGAAGGCCTGATTCATGCAGTCTCCTCTGAACAGTTGATGTTGAGATGTGCCTGTTACTTGAACTCTGTGAAGCATTTGTTTGGGCTGCAATCTGAGGTGCAGTTAACTCCAATGAACATATCCTCTGCAACAGAGCTAATTCTGAGTCTTCCTTTCCTGTGACGGTCCTCATAAGAGCAAGTTTCATCATAGTGCTTGATGGTTTTTGCGACTGCACTTGAAGAAACTTTCAAAATTCTTGAGATTTTCAGAATTTACTGACCCTCATGTCTTAAAGTAATGATGGACTGTCATTTCTCTTTGCTTATTTGAGCTGTTCTTGCCATAATACGGACTTGGTATTTTACCAAAGAGGGCTATCTTCCGTACACCACCCCTACCTTGTCACAAACACAATTGATTGGCTCAAACGCATTAAGAAGGAATGAAATTCCACAAATGTACTTTTATCAAGGCACACCTGTTAATTGAAATGGATTCCAGGTGACTACCTCATGAAGCTGGTAGAGAGGATGCCAATAGTGTGCAAAGCTGTCATCATGGCAAATGGTGGCTACTTTTAAGAATCTCAAATATAAAATATATTTTGATTTGTTTAACACTTTTTCGCTTACTACATAATTCCATATGTGTTATTTCATAGTTTTGATTTCTTCACTATTATTCTACAATGTTAAAAACATGTAAAAAAATAAAGAAAAACCCTTGAATGAGTAGGTGTGTCCAAACCTTTGGTACTGTAAGTCAAAACTGTAACTAGGCCACTCAGAAAAATTCAATGTCGTCTTGGTAAGCAACACTTGTAATAACAAAGGGGTTAATTGCTTATTGACTGAAGACATTTCGGCTTTTCATGTTTCATTAATTTGTAAACCACTCTAAAAACATAATTCCACATAGACATTATGGGGTATTGTGTGCAGGCCACTGACACATAATCTCAATTTAAACCATTTAAAATTCAGGTTGTAACACATCAAAATGTGGAACATGTCAAGGGGTGTGAATACTTTCTGAAGGGACTGTTTAACTAGTTGGACTGTTTACTTTTCCGTCTGTCTAGCATTCAATTTATGCCAAGACCTTTCCTTGAATTACAACAAATCATTTCCTATAAATAGCATACTATTTGAAAGTACTCTAACTGTACCAATTAGAAGGCACAGTACTAGTTGGTACTTTGCCTTCTATGCTTTCCTTGATAACTGAAAGAGCAATCTGTCCTTTTCATTTGAAACTAAAGACGCCACTTGGTCTGTTGTTCTCATGAACCATCCCACAAGGAAAAGAATAAGGAAAATGATCAAAAGATTGTAAAAGCTTTTTTGGTTTATTTTGTACAAACCAAACACGTTATAAGGCTCCTCTTTGCTCTATAGCCTATTACTGTACCTAAACAAACACAGTACTCCTTGACACAGTGCAGCACAACAACAAGGAAGTGTTATTCACTTGTGTAGTGTATTTTACGTAATTTAGCAGACACTCTTATCCAGAGCAACTACGGTTAAGTGCCTTGCTCAAGGGCACATGGACAGATGTGCCCTTGAGATCTGGGATTCAAACCAGCGACCTTTTGGTTATTGGCCCAACGCTCTTAACTACTAGGCTACCAGTCGCCCCTTTTTACCAAAAGAACTTACATTGTTAATTATACTAATGCATATTATAGTTAATAGTAATATTGATACGTGCATGTTGTCATACGTAGTCAGGGTCAAGGTACATTAATGGAATACGTATATCGAATCATTCTGTTATTAAATGTGAAACTAAACAGCATGGTTGAATATACCACATGATGGTAGCACTTTTTCTGTGAGTAAATACTGTTCATTTGCTGTATTTTGGCACTTTGGGACTACTATATATACCTGTCCTTCTTGATGTCCTCCTCTAGTCAGCTTGGTTGTTTAGCAACAAAACCGACACGTGCGCAACTAAGGGGCAGAACAGACAGGGTTGGCTTTAATAGTTGACAACATGTAAACTTAATTTAGTCTCCAAACGTTTATTGAAAACCTAAATACATTTGCACAATTGTCACGAGTCCGACCGAGGGTGGCTTCCCTTCCCGGTCGGGTGGCGCTCGGCGGTCGTCGTCACCGGCCTATTAGCTGCCACTGATTGTCTTTCCTCCCCCTCCTTGTATGTTTATTGGTAGCACCTGTTTGTGATGATTAGTTGGGCTTCTTTAGACAGCCGGCCCGCCTGTTTGTTGTGCGGGATTAATTATTGTAACCTTCGGCTCTGTAGTAGAGGAACGTGTTTGTTCCTGGTCGTGAATTTTCAGTTGTACATTTTTCATTTCCCGTGTTTGGGGCCGTTATTATTGTGAGCACCCTGTGGTTCGTTGGTGCATTAAAGAGCACAGCATTGCACTCTCTGTCTCCTGCATCTGACTCCACACCCACGACACCCGGAGCATTACAACAATGAGCACTTGTTGTCTCTCAAATACATCGTTACAGTTGTTGGTTAGCTAGCTAGCACTTTTGTACCATATTAACATTGACATGAAATTAGTCAAAACACCTCAAAACAAAATGGTATCAAGAACAAGATAAAACTATCTGAAGACGAGATTTCCCCCATGGCAGCTTCTTGTCATTGTTGCTAGCTATCTGACAGTTCACAATCAACAAAGCACAGCTTCCGGCCCCATCGATGCACTCGCATAATTTTTGTGATGTTGTCAGCCAACCCGTCTATACAAATAT